>NC_060119.1:652464130-652767160 GCF_021461395.2 Schistocerca americana | reverse complement strand
GCACGGCCCGCCCCGTCTTGCATAAACCGCAATGGTCTTTCAGCAACGGTAACATCCTCCAATAGCATTTCTTAATGTGTTTGGAAGAGTGTATGGCTATATGAGCCTGTCGCCGAAAATTCATGGCCATATATTGATATTAAAGCGGTCCTGACATCTCACCGTCATTATTATTCAACGATTTGCATCTCCCCGTACAAGTTTGTTGTGGTACTTTTCTGTGCTGTCTCTTGTGAATCCTGGTTCATCAGTAAATAAAATGCAGGCTGTGAATTACGGATCTTCAACAACCCATATCTCAACGAATATTGGTTTCTGGGCATATTATGACAGGAACATTTCATCCAATTTTGACCAGTACTACCCCAGTGGCAGCGTGTTACACTTTTTTTAAAAAGCGCCTTGTATACTCCGAAAAGTACTGTGCAGTGATGGTTGAGGGTTCTTCGTAACAGTATTAACAATATCCTGTGTTATTCCACAGTTTATTGCTCGACTACCTACAAGGCATTTCACATAAGGTGTTTCTCTCTCTAACATACAAAATACTAAGTCTACAACTTTGCTCCCGTCGTTTTTTTCTCGAAGTTTGGGGCTTTATTATGATAAACTTACAAAAACGTTATGATTCATTGTATTGACCATCGCTGGTCACTACATTCTCCCATCTCTTGGATAGGATACGAGGCGTGTTTTTTAAGCAAGTACCGTTTTGAAATTTAAAAAGAAGACGTGCCAAGATATCTCAATAATTTTATTTTTACATGAAAGCCTGTACCTTAATCTACTTTTCTACATAATTTCCGTCAATATTGAGGCACTTGTCATAACGTTGTACCAGTTTTTGAATACCCTCCTCATAGAAGTCTGCCGCCTGACTTGTTAACCACTGCATCACCACTGTTTTGATTTCGTCATCATCTTGAAGATGCTGACCGTCCAGGTATTTCTTCAAGTGCAGGAACAGATAGTAGTAACTGGGCGCAAGATTGGGGCTGTACGGAGGATGATATAAAGTTTCCCTTCGACAAGATGTGATGAGATCTTTGGTCTGATTCGCCACATGCTGACGGGCATTGTCTTGCAGCAAAACGATGCCCTTGCTCAACTTCCATGGATTGTTGCTTTGATTCTGGTGTGACGTAGGCCACCCATGTTTCATCGCCCGTAGCAGTTTGACTTAAGAAATCATCACTGTCGTTGTGGTACCGCTCAAGGAAAGTCAATGCACTGTCTAAACGTTTGGTTTTGTGCCCATCAGTCAACATTTTCGGTACCCAACGTGCGCACAATTTTCGGTAATTCAAGTGCTCGGTCACAATGCCATACAAAACACCACGAGAAACATTAGGAAATTCATCCCGCAAGGAGAAAATCGTAAAGCGTCTGTTTTCTCTCACCTAATTGTCCACTTCCTGCACCAAACTCTCATTAACGACCGAAGGATTCCCACTCCGTTGTTCATCATGCACATTCATGCGGCCATCTTTATATGCTCTCACCCACTTCCTTACCATTCCATCACTCATAATGTTTTCTCCGTAAACTACACAGATCTCACGATGAATATCGATTGCTTTTAGGGCTTTAGCACTAACAAATCTTATACCAGCCCGTCCTTCACAGTCGGCGGGACTCTCGATTATCGGAGGCATCTTGAAGAATCAGACTGTAATGGCATCAGTGCGTAGATTAAGGTACAGGCTTTCATGTAAAAATAAAATTATTGAGATATCTTAGCACGTTCTTTTTTAATTTCAAATCGGTTCTTAGTTAAAAAACACGCCTCGTACGAATCCCGTGGCGGAAGAACTGGGCGTCTTTTGAGTAGATTCATGAATCGATTCGATTTTGCACTTGTTCATATGATCGGAAATGCTGGTCAGCCAGACTGTATGCCACTGATCGAAAAAGGTGGTAGTCAGAGAGAGCAACGTATGGAGAATACGGCGGGAGGGACAGGACTTCTTATTTCCACGTTTCCATGTACATTTTGACGGGTTTTGCGACATGGGGTCGAGCGCTGACCTGCTGCAAAATTTGCTTTACGTGTCTGTCGATGTATTGTGGCCATTTGTCTTTCAGTGCTGGGCTCGAACGCATCAATTGCATTCGATAATGATGTCCTGTGACTGTCTTTGTCTGTCTCAGTTGCTACGAAAACGTTCTGTCTTCCACCGCCATGCCGGTCTTCAACATCAAAATCACCGTTCTGAAGACGTTGAAAACATGCTCTGCAAGTTCTTCCACTAATAGTTCCGTCACTATTGGTCTTACCCAGAATTTTAAGAGCCACAGCCGCAGATTTCATCATGTTACAGCAGAAAATTAAAACTTCCCGCAAATGGCGAGAAATGGGTACGTAAGTTGACGTACGTAATCGAGAATAACCTTATGATGCAATCACAGATCGACTAATATTTTTATGGCATTATGTTTACAGATGCCTAAGCTTATTGTATTACTTCTATGACCAACCGCCCGAACCCCACTTGCCGCTACTGCCGTCTATTGCAAAACTGCGGAGTCAAAGTTGTAGATCTAATAGTAAGTGAAAAGAATATTTTTCATGTAGATAAACGTAAGAAACACTATTCTATCTGAGGAGTATTAAACGTAGTTTATTTAATTCTTTTGCGGAGGTTTACAGCCAGGAGCCATAATTTTTTAAAGTAGAACGTTATTATTTTCTGTCTTGTAACTGACGCATTTAATACAACCGTCTGTAAATCACCGAGGGAGGTGGGGCAACGGTCAGCACACTGGACTCGCATTCTGGACGACGGTTCAAATTCCTCTCCAGTCATCGGGATTTTGATTTTCAGTGATTTCCCTAAACTGCTTCCGGCAAACGTCGGGATGGTTCCTTTGAAAGGGCATGGCCGATTTCTTTCCCTTTATTTCATTATTACATACTCGTGCTCCGTCTCTAATAACCTCGTTGTCGACGATACGTTAAATCTAATCTTCCTTCTTTCTTTCTTTTTGTGTATAAATAGATATAAATCCAATTTCTATCAACTGTAGTTGGGAAACTAGAAACGTTCAGAGATCTAGGGTAGAAGCTACTTGCTGTACATAACGGTGCTTTTGTCACCGAGCGACAAGCATCCTCTATGCTGTTTGAAGTCGTGTTCGGTAGGACTGTGAAATGTATCCCGCACTGCCGCATACAAGGCAGGTCCGAACGTACAAACAAAGGAAGTTCAGTTTGTCACTGTTACTGATGTAGAATAAACATAGCGTACATTCCCAGCGAGTACGCTGACATGTTAATGTGTGCTGAATGCCGATAAAATACCAATGAAGCAGTCACGGCTCGTGCCCTGAGATATCCCGGTCGAAGAGCTCCATCAAGCGTTACGTACTTAATGTGGCGAACACCTACTTCGAGAAACAAGAAATGAGGATATGGAAGTGTCAAAAGTGCTGAACAACTACTTCCAGAAACAAGAAATGAGGATACGGAAGTGTCTGTTTTAGTTACCGCACGTCAGGATCCGCATGTCAGCTTACTACAAGTGCACACCACTTTCCACGTGTCAACTTACTACAAGTTTATGCAATCGATTCGAGTTTGTGAAACCGAATGCACGACACGAGACGACTTCAAGCAGCGAATCGAGGAAGCTTGTCGATTCGTGACTCCAGAAACTTTATGTACATCATGTACTTAACTAAAAGTGATAGGAATGAACTCTTGAGTGAACTGTGACAGAAGCCCGAAGAACAGGGGACTGACGTACGAGGACATGTATTGAAACTATAAAATAATGCTTTGACAATGGCTAGGCACTAGCCGAAATCTAGATTTTATTTAATAAAACTTGAAAGAAAAGTTTGATTTATATTGTTCTGTGCACAACTGGTTTAAGTACACTAATAAATGTTGGAAAATAGTGTCCTATTCTAAAATGTATAGCTCGTTGTGTAGGGAAGCAGCCTACTCACGTCATATAAAATTCATATGCTTTCCACTGTGTGCTAGCGTAGTCCGCTGTAACTAGCTATGACATCACAAATGTTGCACAATACCTTAAAAGTAAAGTAAATAATGTGAAAAGTTAATAGCATGTCAGGTGTGATGCTAAAATGATAATATGTTAAGTTTCAGTTTAGTAACTTTAACAGTTTTCGGAATTTGGACATTTTACGCAAAAATCATTGGCGCAACAGGAAGGAGCTAGAAACTTCAAAATTTATATTCGGATTCCTTTTTCGTTGTAATTTAATGGAAACAGCATGCTGGATCTCACAAAGTAATATTTTGGTTAAAATTCATGGTTTTCTGTTTTTGTGTCCTAAGAGTATGGAAGCAGAATAGATTAAGTAAGTGATTAGATAAAGCTAGGATGTTTAGATTTAGGTAGAATGGAGATACGCTATAGTAACGAAGATCTGAGAAGTTTCCAAAAGGTAGCTATAAAACTATAGCTGTAGCGTCTCTGCAAAGGGCAAATTCAGAGCTCATCTATTGCGTGCAGTGCAACTAAAATAATTCTCTCGCCGCCGGCCGAAGTGGCCGTGCGGTTAAAGGCGCTGCAGTCTGGAACCGCAAGACCGCTACGGTCGCAGGTTCGAATCCTGCCTCGGGCATGGATGTTTGTGATGTCCTTAGGTTAGTTAGGTTTAACTAGTTCTAAGTTCTAGGGGACTTATGACCTCAGCAGTTGAGTCCCATAGTGCTCAGAGCCATTTTTGAATTCTCTCGCCAAATGTATTTAGTCTAGCCACATCAGAATTTTATTACAGATACTTACCTGTGTGCTGATAGCACAATTAAATTGAGAGATTGGCCTTCAGCGAATGAAGCAATTAATTATTTAGTAACTTGAAGTGGTGCTTTATAGCCCGAGCGGCTAGTTAGGAAGGCAAATGTCGTCGGCTGCGCCTTCGGCGGTCCGCACCGCGGCTATATATAATAAGAGCGCTGCGAGCTAGAGTCAGATCATCGTCCGGCCGCGCTTGCGCCGTCGGCGGCCCCATCTGGCCCCCCACTTACGACGACCAGTACTATGGCTATGGATTTGATGGACACAGCTACGGAAACCTTGAAGACAGCACTGTCTGCTCCGTTCCCCGATTCTGAAGATGAGAGCTCCACCGCCCCTCAGCCACGCGGACGAAGCGGGAAAAAGAAGAGGAGGGCAACAGCCGCGACGTCCGCTGTTCGCAGCTCGCCGATCGAGAATAGGGCCAAGCAAGATCCTGCGCCGCAGAAAGACTCCCATCGGTGTCTCTTTCGCGGCAGCAGCGTCAGGGGCGACCTCCGCCGTCCCAACTGCGTCGGCCGCTCCCACTCCCGCCGCATCCGAGGCCGTGCCGACACCTGAGGCTCCTGCGCCTCCACCACAGCTGCTAGTGGCGGAACCGGGAACTGCCTCTGCCGAGGCGTCGCGTCAGCCGGACCGCGCCCCGCCAACCGCCGGCGCGGGGGTCTCCGCCCCGTGGGTGCCCAGCGCTCAGCACCGTCAGTCGAGCAGCCCCAGGTGGACTCTCACAGCGAAGCAGCCGCGCCTCCCCCTTCCAGCGACGGGGCCGCGCCGGCTGCCTCCGCCGCCGACCTGGCCAACCTCGTCGCGCAGCTCACTGCCCTTGTGACCAGTGCCACGAAGTTGATCGAAGTCCTGTCGCAGCAACTCACCGCTGCAGTGCCGATGGCCTCTCCGGCCCCGACCGCTGTCAACACTCACCAGCTGCACCACGGGCAGCGTTAGAGGGCTCCCGGTCGTCGCGTGGAATGCCAACGGCGTCCGCACTCGAGCCAATTTCTTCGAGACGAAGCCGTCGACGTCTGCCTTATCAACGAAACCCATCTGAAGCCTGGGGTCGACGTCAGGGCGGCAAACTACTCCATCTATCGCACCGATAGACTGACGGTGGGTGGTGGGACAGCCGTTTACGTCCGCAATGGCATTCGTCATCACGTGATACAACTTCCACCACTGGCAACGCTGGAGACCACTGGTGTCGTCGTTCACGCCTCGGCGGGCGCCATCACGTTCGTCGCTGCCTATCGCCCTCCGTCTCGTCCACTGGACCCTGCTGACATCGATGCTCTGCTTTCCTTGAGGGGGCAGGTGTTCGTCGCCGGGGACTTCAATAGCAAACATGTCTCCTGGAACTCCAGGATCACCAATGCCGCTGGACGCTGCCTGCTCCGGGTACCGGACGTCACCGTGCGCTTGTGGTGGGGCTGTACGACCCGACAATCTTCCCTGCCCGTGACCTCCCGGATATAATCGACATCGCGGTCGTCAAGGGCATCCCCCATCAGATAACTGCCACGACGAGGACGGCACTGTCTTCTGATCATGTCCCAGTGGTTTTTGATATAGACCTAGACGCCCTACAACAGCCCAGGCGAGGTATCTCACTTGCTGGCATCGACTGAAACAGGTTTCAAGTAGCCGTAACGGACTCACTCGCCGCCGCGCCGCCCCCTGCGGAAGCTGGAGTGGACGCAGCACTTCTGCACTTCACGGCAACCACGATCGACGCTGCCAATATAGCAACGCCGCCACGACCACGCACTCCGCCTGACTACTCCCGACAGCTGTCGCCGGACATCCTTGCGGCCATCACTGAGAAGAACCGGGTCTACCGGGAGTGTAAGAGGACAAGAAATGCCGACACCAAGCGCCTCCTCAACAGGATGCGTCGGGACATCCGGGCCGCCATTGACAACCATCGCAATCGCGACTGGAATTACAAGGTCGCCACCCTCTGCCTTGACGACGGCTCGGCCTGGCGGACGACGAAGCGTTTCCTACGCCGCACGCAACGTATCCCTCCGCTGATGGTCCACGGTCAGGCTGTCTGCGAACCAGCTGCGAAGGCTGATGCCATCGCAGATGTCTTTGAGGCTGCGTTTACGCCGATAGAAGACCCGATCGACGCTGTCCACGACGACCTGGTTGCTGTCCGGCTCCCACGCTACTTGGAGTCACGCGACGACGATGACGTCATTGAAGAGACGACGGCGGAAGAGGTGTCGTCCATCCTGCGTGCCCTGAACCCCAGGAAAGCTGCGGGCCCAGACGAAGTTTCCAACGTCCTACTCCAGAAGTTGCCGCCGGTGGCTGTCACTCATCTCGCCGACGTCTTTAATGTAATCCTCCGGTCCTGCAGTTTTCCTCAGTCCTGGAAGCATGCAGAGATCGTGGCGATTCCGAAGATGGGGAAGGATCTGCGTCAGCTCGCGAACTGTAGACCTATTAGTTTACTGCCGGCCGTCTCCAAGGTCTTTGAAAGGGTGTGCATCAGGCGGCTGCAGCGCCACGTTGACGAGGAAGGCCTCCTGCCCGAAGAGCAGTTCGGCTTTCGCAGGGGCCACTGGGAAGTTCACCAACTCCTTCGGTTAGTGGAAGATGCGTTCGTCACCCTCGAACAGCGCGAGTTCTTCGGCGCGGTGTTCCTGGACGTGTCGCGTGCTTTCGACAGTGTGTGGCACCGCGGCCTCTTATTCAAACTTTTTGAACTTGGGGTCTCGACGTCGCACGTCCGTCTCATCCGTTCCTATCTTGCCGATAGGACCTTCCAAGTGCGGGCCGCGCATGGCGCATCAACGCCAGTATGCCACAGGGCTCGGTCTTGGGGCCACTCCTGTACTCGCTGTACACTTCTGATGCGCCGAAGATCGACCGTGTGCGGCTCGCCCTGTACGCGGATGACACGGCTCTATACACGAGGAGCCTCAATGCCGCCGTCATGCGCCGCCGTCTGCAGCTCGCCGTTGACATCCTGGCAGCCTGGGCAGTCAAGCGGCGTCTACAAATCAATGGTGCCAAGACGCAGTTCCTGATCGTCACCAGGCGACTCGTTCCTGCAGGTCTGCAACCGCTCACCGTCGGTGGAAGCCCTGCCCCGTGGCGTCCAACGGCGCATTACCTCGGCGTCACCATCGACCGCCGACTCACGTGGGTTCTGCACATCCGCGAAGTGAAGACCAAAGTGCGGAACAGGCTCCGCATCCTGTACCCGGTGCTGAACCCCGGCTCCCAACTACCACCGCGGCTGGGCATCACCCTGTACAAGGCGCTGCTCCGCCCTGTACTCCAACACGCCGCCGTCGTCTGGGGGAAAGCCGCCGACACGAACCTGAAGAAGCTGGAGACACTGCAGAATCGCATCCTTCGGCTGGCCTTACACCTGCCTTACGATTTCCCCACCACTCATCTTCACGACGTCGCGGAAGTTCCTCTGCTCCGTGACCTCTTCCAGACGTCCGCCCGCACCTTTTACGAACGTGCCGGCCGGTGACACAACGCCCAAACCCGGACGCTGGGCCGCTAACTGCCGCGCAGCGTCACCACCCGCTGGCCACACCTGCTCGCTGCATAGCTAGCACTGCAGAACTGTGCTGAGGAGACACCCAAGAAGACAACCTACATGTGAAGACGCATTACATCGGCATGCGTGGGAGGCAAAACAGTAACTGCTGCGAACTCCATCACACATCGGAGGACAAGTTATCTCCGTGCAGATCCACGCGAGGCTAGAGTCAGGCCTCAGTTCTCTTCTACATTCGTATCAGCACGCACTCCGTCTCAGAAACCGCGTCGCGTGTGTGCAGTTGCAAGGAACAGCTTGGATGCCATATTATGTAACTCGCTATGCACGTAAAAATGAGTTCACATTGGGGTAAATTGTTAACTGCGGAACGACTCCAGTGATTTATTCTCAGTTTCCGTATGTCGTATTTTCACGTGTCGCCACAGGACAGACCTTGTATCATCACTAGCATGGCGTTTGACGAGTATTAACATCAAATTTTGGCAAGCATTCACTTTGAACATTTACATCGATAACGATTATTGAACAGTTTCATTATCTAGGCATAATAGAATCTGTGGAATATAATATGAATAGTTCTGATAGTATAAGAGTTGATAGGGTAAACATTTGTCTGGAACTTAAAGCTTTATCGTGTTCAGAATATAGTGAACATTGTTATAGTAAACTGCATTTCCTGTGAATCCCAGACATCATCCTATATCCTCAGCGTAATGAACTTCAATGATCAATAGCTTTATTTGTCCATCAGAGTGGGCACACTGAACTTTAATTACAGGCATCAAGTTTTGCTAATCACTTTCTGGTTGTCAACATTGTAGTTAGAGAGCCTGTGTTGAGAATGGCAACAATACAATAGAAATAAAATTTTCCACATTCCGCCCCACAGTTGCTTTCAATCTCTGGAAAATAGCTAAATAAACTAATGTCACAGAAAAAATAACGTTTCTTAGGTTTATCGACCTAAATAAATATTTCTTTCAATTTTTATTTTACATGTTACAGATTGCTGTGCTCCATCATTTTGAAAGTCATATCACAGTCGTTGAGTGAATGCACATTCCTAATGGAAGGTAACTTCATAGATGATTCTTATACCCACAGTGGTTCTTTCCAGATGGTGAGATATATGTGCAGCAACTTTGGGTGAAATCAATCCAGTGGTTTAGGAGAAGATGCGACATACCTACATACAAACATCCACTTCTGTGTATGTATGGATTCTACATAATCTTCCACGCAAACTTTCGTCTGAAGCGTTCAGGCAAGCACTATTGTGGCCTACATGCTGAATAGAATCTTTACCTGAGCAGAGGCTGTTTGTTCTCCTAAAATACGCCTACCGACAAGTTGCCACGCGCTGCGTTTGAAGAGCAAATACGGAGCGCGGGAAGGCAGCCACGTGTTCAAAAATGGTTCAAATCGTTCTGAGCACTATGCGACTTAACTTCTGAGGTCATCAGTCGCCTAGAACTTAGAACTAATTAAACCTAACTAACCTAAGGACATCACACACATCCATGCCCGAGGCAGGATTCGAACCTGCGACCATAGCGGTGCCACGTGTTGGTTGAGGACGAAGCCACAGCGCCGGGCCACGTAAGACCGCTGTCTCCAGTACTAACCTCCAGCTAAACACGGCGTACGACCTCGTATGCCTCTCCTGATAGCTCTCGGACTTTGCTCCGCTGCAAAAAAGACCTCTTACTGTGACCACCTGGATTAGCTAGTGGTCCGGCATTCTACCCTTCGCCTGTCCATTGTATTCCGTAATCTCTCTCACTAAGGAACACGCCATCCTATTTTTGCACCCGTTTTTACTTTCCTACTCCTCTCCCAAGGCGGCTTTCAATTCTAGCACGATTCAGGGAAAGTGTGTTCGTTTTGCATGCTTTGTAGGGTTTAGGTTCGAGGAGTGCGCAGATCATTCCAGAGGTTAGATATCTTCACTTTCCAGTGTGTCCGGCACCTCAGCGATCCTTCGTGGGCGGGCACAATCGTCCATAAACAGAAAGTCGGGGCCATCGGCACGCCTAATCAGACGAACACGATCCAGACTTATCCACCTGCAATGCCGCTGTGATGCAGCGGTACCTCGCGCAAAGGTAGGCAGCAGAATTCGGCCATCGTGTGTAATTCCTGCCCGCACCATAACTCCTAGACCACACAGATAACTTTCACAAACATTCTATCGTCTGTAACGTGTTGCCACCTCCATCCATATTAACTGGTGGCCAGAATCACTTGCCACAGCAAAACAGGATTCATGGGAGAACATCACTCTGGATCCATGCCGCTGACCCCACCCAACGTTGCTACTACACCAACGAACTCTTTCTCAACGATGGGGTGGTTGAAGTAAATACATTTAACAGGCTTACGAACATACACATGAGCCTAATTTAATCCCCTGGAAATTGGCGAGGACATGTACCGGTAGCGGTTGCAAGGTTTGCAGCGACCTGTGTAAAAGTGAGACTTCTATTCATTTTGGCAGCAAGGGACACGTCTCAATTCTCTTGAGGTGCGGTGGTCCCTCTATGATCACTGTCTTGCTTTCTCAAAACCTTACACCTTCAGCGGTCTTTTTGGGCTATGAGGTGACACTTTTGGACACACCCATTAATGTGGCCACAGTAGTGACACTTCGACCGGCTTCGGGTCATCCAACTGAAATGTCTTGCAAACATGTTTCTGTACCACGGAATGTCGCACTAATCGGTTACACAACAGCCATCACCAAACACCGTAGTGCACGAACTGTCGAATGCATACACAACGTTCGTGCACAGGCGCTGCCACAGGTAACATTTCCCGCCTTCTACACTTCCATTTACTACCATCGGTCGGGTGTTCCATAACACTTGTCGGTTGTTCCGAAGCAATTGGCAGTTGTTCCTTACCAAGCGTCAGTTGTTTCTTAGCAGTTGTCAAGCAGTGTACTGATAAAGCAAGTTGCGTTTCGTATGAGAGATTTTCTCAGTGAAGATCGAGAGTGGCGTTTGGTACAATTAGAGTTGAATGAAGCAGGAACTCATTAGATACTAACGCGACAACGTATTTGATTCACGGATTTTAGTGGCAAAGTCAGACATTTCACTCCAGTTCGTCTCATTGGTATGGATTGAAACTCTTCTTATGTTCAGATACCTCAAATTTGTTCATAGTTTCTGGGGAAGCGCCGCACCGGACTGTGGCACTATTTCTCTGTCATAATAGTTTAAGTGTCTTTCATATTCATATAAGTACTGAACTTTTTTAGTATAGTAAAATACTTAAATATAGTCCTATTGATAGCGCCCGATGCAGCGGTAATTAGATGTAACGGTCGCTGATTCTCTTTTAAGATGGAATAAGTTTCCACATAACAGTTCCTCATTGCTTGATAACAACTACAGTTCGCTTTGCAAATCCATAGATTTCGGAGGTCAGTTAGTACCCGAGATTTCCTTGAATGTTCCTTACGCGAAGCAGTCACTGTTTGCCGAGCGATACAGAGTAATTCAAGAAGTGTGATGATCCTAGTGATGACAACTGGCTAGCGGCGAATATGTCGTGGAATAAAAAATCATTAAGTGGCATAAGACTTAGTGATCCTGGAATTAAAACTGAAAGTGTTACCGTGAGTAGGATAAAAGATCACTGGGGCACTCCTCGAAATGAAGAAGAGATGAGTAATCAAAGGCAGCCAGTTACAACGGAGAAAGAGAGCATGCAGGGATACCACGTAACTTTTCACTGTCTTCAAAATAGTAAACAGAGAGAAAGAGACCGCAAAATGATAAAAATCACCCAGTCATAAAAGCAGTCATTATTGGCGACTAAGTTCTGGCACGGGGAACATCAATGCTTCAACACATTCACAATCATAATTACAATCAAAACTTCTATGGGTACGCTGATGGCTGTAGGAATCTGTACTACTATACCAATAATAATAATAATAATAATAAATATTACGTTTACATGGAACTGAAGCATTGGCGGAACATCAGCAAGTGTCCTTGTGCTTACACTACCAATGTCTCACAGTCCCTGGGCATGGCAACGAATATTACAGCGCACGTGGTACATATACAAACAAGCGACATGATTCGTTTCACTGGATAACACGATTCGTGCCCCTCATTCAGTGTAACCATGTGTTGTTTTTTTCGGTACCTGCTCTTGAAGGGCTTCTTATGTGGAACACTGATGCAGATATCCAAGGGATTCCATTGCCTCCGGAGAGATCGTTCTAAGGAAATCAACATCTATTCCGAAAGCAACGACTAAATGAAACGCAACTCCCTCTGTTCGTCCTCAAGACCCACGAAGTAGAAGGTGTCGGCGCACAGGTAGACGCCGTGTTACTTGAATCCAATACTGTTTCGTACTGCTGCCTAACGGATAAAATACGAGCGTACGGAATATCAGGCCAGCTGTGTGACTGGATAGTAGATTTCGTTCCAAACGGAACACATCTTGTAATTCTTAAGGAGAGAAATCTTCGGACGTAAAGTATCTTTCCTTGTACTTCAAGGAAGTGTTATAGCCTCATTACTTTTCTCAGTATGTACGACTATAAAACACCTAGTGGATAACCTTGGTTGTTCCAAGAGTCTATGCGCGGCTGATGCTGTTATATACAGAGAAGTCAACACACACGAAAATTGTAGCGAAATGCAGGAAGACTTACAGAGGATCGACACCTGGTACAGGGAATAGCGGTTGACCCTCAACATAAACAAATGCAGCGTATTCCGCATTAACAGGAAGAAATGCCCGTCACTGTATGATTATACAATGACCGGAAGCAGTCACATCCACAAAATGTTCACGAGTGAGCACACGTGGAACAACCAAATAAAGCTAATCGCAGGAAAGGCAAGTGCCTCACAGGGTCATTGGAAGAACTCGTTCGAGCAGCACTTGAATACTGCTCGTCCCTCTGGGATCTGTACCAAATAGGATTGACAGAGGAAACAGAAAATATCCAAAGAATAGGAGCGCCTTTCGTTAAAAGTTCATTTGGTCAGCGCGAAGGCGTTGCAGAGATGCTCAGCCAAATCCAGTGAGGCTATCTGCATCAAGAGAGTCGTTCTACAGCGTGGAATGGTTTACGGTTCACATTTGCAGTATGTGTGTGTGAATTCCTAAGGGGCCAAACTGCTGAGGTCATCGGTCCCTAGACTTACACACTTCTTAAACTAACTTATGCTAAGTACAACACACACACACACATGCCCAAGGAAGGAATCGAATCTCCGGCGGGAGGGGCCCCGCATTCCTTGACATGGCACCTCAAACCACGCGCCTTACATTTGGACAGCGTGTGTTATTAGTAGAAGCAACGAGTATATTGCTTCCTCTTGCGTATATCTCACGAAAAACACCACGCACGTAAGGTTAGATTCGAGCTGAAAAGGAAGCTTACCATCGATGTTTCTTCCCGCCGGCTACTCGCGACCGTAACAGGAAAGGGGAGAATTATCAGTGGTACAGAAAGTACCCTTCACCACACAACGTAATGTGGCGTGCGGAATATACACGTAGATATAGATACAGAACTGGTCGAGAAGGAGTAGAGCTGATTTACTACAGAAATGCCTCACATGGAGCTAAGCCACGAAGTGTTGTAGATTTGCAAAACGTTGCTTATTTGCGAGACAGAAACACAAATATTGTACAAAACTTCAACTGTAATACCGTAGCATGAGTGCCACTTATAGAGACAGCAAAATCAATGGCTTTGTAGCTACTCATTCATAACACTGGGCACAGTTCCTGAGAAGAAGATAACAAAATCAATATTTGTAGCTGAGGCAACGAAGGAGAGTGAAATCAAAATCTTGAAGCACAGCGCGAATCAGCGTGCAAGTCTCACGAAAGCGTGACAAATAAATCAGGTGAACTAGGGACTGAGTGGCGTCGTACAGAAATGGCCATCGCGGTTCGATGACGGCGTTAAATCGGCCCCGTGGGACAGCCGTTTGGCTTGTGGATGCTGTCCTCTTACAGGAGCCATATTGCCGCCTAGACAGCGCCTTCCCGCTGGGAAGATAGCGGCAACACCGGCTGGCACATCATCGTTGGATTCAGTAGGTACTGCAACGAACTGTGACTCATACTTGCAGTTACAATCAGTTGTCAAAATCTTTCAGCCGCAGTTCTGAAATGAATTCCTTATAAAAAGGATGTATGCCACTGTCATTAAAGTTGTAACATAGTATGTGGGAATATACCATCAAAACCAAGCAGTTCCTTCATGGCATGACAGGAAGCCTAAAAGGAGAACTGTACTGAGGTGACTGTAGGCCCCTGGCAGAACCCTCTCAGAATACCTACCCTCCTCTTCTCCTGTAAAACTATGTTTGTCCATTTTTTTGTACATTTAGGCAATTTTGTAAATAGGATTAATCAGAATGCAGTATTATTGAAAACTCTTGCTTAAATTAATTACATTTATGAAAAATACTGCACAGGCAAATAGAATGCATCTTTGTAATAAATGAATCACAAATTGTATAAACTCACTAAAAACAGTGAAAGCAGAACAAAATAATCTATATCAAATTTTTGGTGGCAGCTTCTATATATTGATTTTAGTGTGATGTGAAATGAAGAACTGATGGCATTTGTTGTTTAAAAGTTATTAATGGTCCTCGTCGGCAGAAATGGGCAACCTTCAGTCAGAATAGCATATTTACTTCACCACTGCCTTGACGGCACGTGAGATCCTTACAATATTCTAATAAAGTAGCAGCAAGAAAACCATTAATCAACTGTTGGATGTCGTTGCTCCTAGTCTTTTCCATGCTTCTTAAGAAACATTGGAGAGAAATTTTGCATTATGAAAGACTCCGGTTCATTAGGTTTGTTTTATTCGAACGTAATTCAACATTTTGTCTGTTGTCTTTAGGTGGTTTTTATTTATTTTCTTTCTGAAAACTGTTATTATATGTTAACATCTTGTGCAGGTTGTATGAACTTCTTGTTTATGATTGTTTACCTGTGGAAAGGAGTGAAAAAAGGCGTCAAATTTTACTCTAGTTTATATGTACAGTTAAGGCACATGTCACAGAATTGTGCATTGTTATGCAGAAAATTTTTTTGGAGCTTAGGATAATAATTACGGTATAAAATAGTTACACAATAGTTCAAATAAATCACAGGACGCTGCTGTGTATGTTGGCAGTTCTATATCTATCCTGCTTTCTACAGCTGGTCATCTGCACAGAAAGGAACGTTTTCTATTCGTCATTGGTCCATTTCACACTGAAAATTTTATCGCGTTATTTAGTGTAACACTTACGATTTTTTTCATGTTGTGGTCATGCTTCTCTTGCTTATGACTTATTGAAACACTTATTTCTTTCGCTAACGTAATTTCGGCTGTAACACATGCATTTGATATATTTCATTAGCAGAATACAAGTTATCGTCCGCCAATTATTTAAGTATGAATCACGATCCACCTCTGTAGCTTAACTTCCGCCAGTACCTGTCTTCTGCAACGATGTTTAAATGTTACTCAATATTCCCTCAAAATCCAAAAACCGAGCGAGGTGGCGCACTGGTTAGCACACTGGACTCGCATTCGGGAGGACGACGGTTCAATCCCGCGTCCGGCCATCCTCATTTAGGTTTTCCGTGATTTCCCTAGATCACTTCAGGCAAATGCCGGGATGGTTCCTTAGAAAGGGCACGGCCGATTTCCTTCCCCATCCTTCCCTAATCCGAGCTTGTGCTCCGTCTCTAATGACCTCGTTGTCGACGAGACGTTAAACAGTAATCTCCTCCTCCTCAAAATCCAAAAGTGTCATAAAAATTTGATTCATATTTCTGTTGATCTTACGTCGCAGTTGACATGTGTCTCAGGTATACCAGTCAAAGAATGCAATGTGTTTTTACTTTTACTTCAGTATTTTGCTATCATGAGTATTTAGATGTTTTATCTAGTGAAATAGGCTACGGCAGGTAAGAGGGGGAGGCCTACCTTGTGTCGGCAGCGCGGTTAATTTCAGGGGACTGATTCATCGTCTACTCGCTGCGAACTGGCTCGTTGTACGCCTGGCATGTAGGCCGACTGGCGCGCCACGTCCACGCCGGGGTTATGGCAGCTACAGAAAATGTCTCGACACAAGTTCTTGCAAACATACTGACTATCGATTGTGATAGTGACTATCACATAAAGGGAATAACACTGACCTAGAGACTGCGGCACGCTTACGTAACTTATCTGTCGTTTCATATTCTTAGCCGGAGCAGTCTCTTTAAATTTCCTTTCCACGGAATTCGCTATATCAGGAAACATCTATTTGGTACACCTTAAATTCTTTTTTCATCTGCTGCTATTATTATTATTATTATTATTATTATCACTATTAGTGGCAGCAGCAGCAACAGCAGTAGTGCGAGTACTACCAGTATTAACTTTATTAGTGTAACCTATATTGTCTCCATAGACACTTAAATCATTTTGATACTATGTGTCATATTAAACTGTTATTTCTTAGGTAACTATGATCTAAAAAAAGTACTGTATGCGTGAAACCCTGTAAAGATGTAAGAGTCGTAATCATATCAGACTAAATAAATGGCTGGCCGCTGGGGCAGAGCGGTTCTAAGCGCTTCAGTCCGAAACCACGCAGCTGCTACGGTCGCAGGTTCGAATTCTGCCTCGGGCATGGATGTGTGTGATGTCCTTAGGTTAGTTAGGTTTCAGTAGTTCTAAGTTCTAGGGGACTGACGACCTCAGATGTTAAGTCCCATAGTGCTTAGAGCCATTTGAACTAAATAAATACATAAATAATTAAAAAATATGTATCACCCTCCGACGTGGGCGCCAAACCTAGATGTAACAGCTCATCAACATTATTATTTGGATTTTCGAGGGAGTTACGCAAAAAATTTCAACTGGGACGTACAAGAGACAACATTTATTCTGTGTAACTTCACAAGCAGCTTATGAAGTAGAATGCCCAGGGTTCTCAGGGTCGCTTGAAATAGGTAGAAAGTAGGAGAGCCCGTCTTGTGGCTCGGCATATGTGAGGAATGTTGCTGCTGCTACGTCTACTGAGTAGTTCCTGTGTCCGGCTCAGTGCATCAATGGGTAGTCAAGTAAACAAACATTATTACTGCTCTCGGTTGCTGGCCTCTGGTGGCTGTGTGCTCGGTGGTCGCTGCCACCGCGGCTAGATTGCAAGTTGTCTCCCTTAGCTTCAGATGAAAGACTCCTCCAATATTTATTGTAAAATGCCCATCAGTCCCATTTTTGACATCCACATAAAAACTTTGAGCCGCCTCTCAGTCCTCACGTATGTCCAGGCCTTTCATTAGCGTCGTCGCGGTTGCTTAGTTCATTATCTGTGCCTACCAGTCCCCGCGCCATTTTACCAAAAGCGTCTCTCCTTCTCCTTTCATTCATCGACTTTCCTGTTCATTTTCGTGGATGAAGTGCCGTGGGAGCGTTTCACTTTCTGTGAACTTGAAAACTAGCATTCGTTCATAGTGTCACCAGTCGCTGGCATAACGCATTTTGTAGACTCCAATTCATCACTTTCTTAATGTCGTACAATGCTGTTTACTTGTAACAGCGCATGAATACGTTAAAGCGTGACTGAGGCAACTCAGCGTCCGTCTCATAATATGTCACATTCTGCGTATGAGTAGCCGCCATAACGAAATGAGTTTAGTCACCTTCCTGGAATTCTGGCACGATCTGCTGAGCGTGCTGGCAATTGCCAATGCTAATATTGGCCCTCCGCGGAAGACTGGATTTTTGTCCGTACATTACACGATGAAACATGTTCGCTAACCTTGGTGACGGGAAGGCAGCCATTGGTTGCTTGTCTGACCCAGAGTTCCTGATTTTTATCATTTTTCATCTTTACCACTCTATGAAGGGCGTTCGATAAGTAATGTAACACATTTTTTTTCCCAGAAAGCAGGCTGGTTTTATTCGGATTTCCAGTATATCATATTATTCCCCACTCTTTTCATTACAAAACCCTCTTTTTCAACAGAATCTACGTTCAATATGTCACCTTACAGGGGCGGCCTGTCTGCTAGCATGGCACCACTTCACTGGCCGACGTTCGAGCTAACTACGCTAACTTCCGCATTATCCACATACTACTTCCCGCAGATTGAACCCTTCATAGAGCCAAACACATGAAACTCGGAAGGTGCGAGATCCAGGCGGTAGGGTGGATAAGGAAGAAAAATTAAGTGAAGTAGTTTTGTGATCTCCTCTCGGGTGCGCAGATTTGCGTGAGGCTATGCGTTGTCAGGGACAATTTCGTTAGCGAGTTTGTGGTGACGAACATCCTTTCTTTCAGGAGTGCTAGTCCTGCAAGGTTCGCAGGAGAGCTTCTGTAAAGTTTGGAAGGTAGGAGACGAGGTACTGGCAGAAGTAAAGCTGTGAGGACGGGGCGTGAGTCGTGCTTGGGTAGCTCAGTTGGTAGAGCACTTTCCCGCGAAAGGCAAAGGTCCCGAGTTCGAGTCTCGGCCGGCACACAGTTTTAATCTGCCAGGCAGTTTTATATCAGCGCACACTCCGCTGTAGAGTGAAAATTTCATTCTATGCTAAAGTTGTTTCTTCTTTGAGCTGTTTATTCGGAGGGAGGTGGTATGGTTCCCCTCCATGGATTGCCGTTTTGTTTCCGGTTCGAAGTGATGAACCAATGTTTCATCGCTTATGACGATGTTGGACAAAAGAAACCACGATCAGTCTCGTAACGCGCAAGTAGTTCCGCGAAAATGGTCCTTTGTTGTTCTTTATGGTCTCATGTTACGTGGCGAGGAACCGACGAGGTACATACCTTCGAGTACCCCATATAGACTAACGCACGGCTTTACGGAGTGGGAAGGAGCGCCTCGTCCCCGCTTCGAATCGTCCGGCGGACTTGTGTTGAGGTCCGGTGAGCCGGCTAGTCTGTGGATGGTTTTTAGGCCGTTTTCCATCTGCCACGGCGAATGCGGGCTGGTTCCCCTCATTCCGCCTCCGCTACACTATGTCGTCGATTGTTGCGCAAACAAGTTCTCCACGTACGCGTACACCACCATTACTCTGCCACGCAAACACATAGGGGTTACACTCGTCTGGTGTGAGACGTTCGTTCCCTGAGGTCCCACGGGGGCCGAACCGCACAATAAACCCTGGGTTCGGTGTGGGGCGGCGAAGGGTAAAGCGGTAAAGTGGACTGCGGTAGCCGTCGTGGGGTTGTGGACCACTGCGGCTGCGGCGGGGACGGAGCCTCTCCATCGTTTCTAAGCCTCCGGTTAACATACAATACAATACAATACAATACCCCATCTAGAGGACAAGTGTGTCAGCGCTATCAACAGAGACTTACTGCTGTGCAGGAAGGTGTCTGAGAGTGTCCGCACGTTCCGACATTGCAGGAGTCACAGTTGTGTGCGACCGGCCGGCACACGGAAGATGCGCCATCTTTGCGGTACATTGTTGCGGTGATAATAGACATCTCAAACAACGACTCTAGATGCTTTTGTTCACTGCCAGGTCTCCGTAGACATTCTGCAAGAGCCTATGAATATCTGTGATGCTCTGTTATTCCGCCAAAAGAACCTCAATGACAGCTCTCTGCTTGTAACACTCCTCCGCTACAGAACACCGTTTTGAAAATTGCATTTAACGCCGCCACCTATTGCAACTACATGAAACTAAAGGGGCTGAAGCGAGAATATTCCACGATGTCCCACAACAAATTGCACATTTTGTCAACCGAAAATGGCCGACAAAAAAAGTGTTGCATTACTTATTGGACGCCCCTCGTACAATTCAGCCGTCCCACGTAACCTTCCGATAATCGCCAGCACAGTATATCATCATTAACAAGATGAGACCACTCACTGCGAGGCCTGGGACTACTACGACCCTCAGTGCAGTAGTGCTGTTGTTACCGTTCATCCCAGCGTCTGCGTTAGTGGTGCTCTGCCGTTTGACTGGGATTACATAATAAACAAAGGACGGTAGCAAACATGGGTCCAATCGATGGAGATGAATAATAGTGTTCCGTCCAGCCCCCGAGCACGACCAATAGCGTGCGCAAAAGTTTCTGTTCTCTTTTTAATTCGCGGGAACGAATGGTAGGGGGTCCAGCGGCGAGTTGCGAGCCCGTATAATTGGCTCGTAATCCTGCCGGGCCGGCGACGCGGTCGGCAGACCACAGTACCTGGCCGTGTCCCCAGGCGGCCACCTGTTCGCGTCCGCGGCGTGTGCGTGTAAATATTTGAGGCGGCCATCCCACAGCGCCCGTGCCGCACCTGAGGGTCGTTATCGGCTGTCCCACTCTCCATACTAATGAAAGCGCTCTAGTCTCACAACGGAGGCATATACCCGACAGCTCAAAGATTTTGCTCTCCCTTACCACAGCTGTGGTAAATACACTACTGGAATAAAATTAATACACCCTTTTAGAGATTTCCAAATCAAACTAGTGCATATGGAGTATGTGAAATGATTTCATTTACAGGTCAATAGCTCAAGCGGTTCTGAGGTTCCAGGTATGGACCCGTCCTGAAGCAGCCATATTAGTCCGTAGCGTAGCCTCCACGGGCTGCACCACATGCGCCGGCTTTGGCATCCATTTGATCATACAGATGGCGACTACTGTCCTGGGATACGTAACACCACACTCTATGGAACTGTTCTAGTAGTTGTGTAAGACTTGTTGTTTGACGAGGCGTACGAGTCACTTCTCGTCACATCATATCCCACACGTGCTTGATTCGAGACAAGTCCGGAGATCGTGCTGGCCAGGGAAGCCGCTGCGCGTCTTGCAGAGCACGATCAGCTCCACCGGCTGTGCGCGGGCGATCGTTATCCTGCTGGGAGCCCACCCGGTTGGCCGTGCGGTCTAACGCACAGCTTTCCGGGCGGGAAGGAGCGCCTGCTCTCCGGTGAACTGGCCAGTCTGTGGATGGTTTTTAGACGGTTTTCCATCTGCCTCTGCGAATGTGGGCTGGTTTCCCTTATTCCGCCTCAGTTACACTATGTCGGCGATTGCTGCGCAAACAAGTTCTCCACGTACGCGTACACCACCATTACTCTACCACGCAAATATAGGGGTTACACTCGCCTGGTGTGAGACGTTCCCTGGGGGGTCCACCGGGGGCCGAACCGCACGATAATCCTGGGTTCGGTGTGGGGCGGCGGAGGGGTGAAGTGGTCTGCGGTAGTCGAAGTGGGGTTGTGGACCACTGCGGCTGCGTCTCCGTCGTTTCTAGGTCTCCGGTTAACATAGAATACAACACAATCCTGTTGGAACAGTGCATCACCTTCCTGTTGCAAGAACGGTAAAAGAACTGGGCTAACAACTTTTTATACGAACCGAGCGCAAGATAACGTCCCCTCCAGAAACACAACAGTGAACGAAAGTTGTAACTTATCCTAGATCACAAGGTCTGGGGAGGAGCCAGTACATCTGAACGAATGCACTCTACGAGACGGCGTTCACCAGGTCTACGTCGTACTAGCAGACGACCATCACTTTCCTGAAGTCAGAATTTGCTTTCATCGCTGAAGACTATGGCGCGCCGTTCCATGTTTCAAGAGATCATCTGACGGCATCAGTCGAGCCGTGCACGTCGATACTGTGGTGTGAGTGGAAGACGGGTTAGAGGTGTGCTTGACCTCGGACCTACTGCTACTAACCGGTTCGCAATAGTTCGTGTTGACACGTCTGGCTCACGAACCCTCTTATCTGTGCTGTGGTAGCTGTACCATATGCCACGGTCCTGACGGGCGTCTGTGCTGCGTGGACGACCAGAGCCTCGTCTAAGAGCATGAGAATGTTCACGTGACCACTGATACTAGTATCGTTGCACAACTGGGTGGTGCTAAACGAGAATCAGAGCTGGCAGCCAGACTTATCTACTGAAGCACCACGCCCAACTTGTGTGGTAATTCTCCAAAAGGACCACTGCGCCACTCGGAAGGCCACACACAATCTGAACCCTTCCGAACTCGCTCAGTTGGCTGCAACAAGCGCTTTTGCGCCTCCGTGGCATGATTGCACGATTGCTTAACATATTTGCACCACACTACGCTTTCTGGCTGTGAGCATTCCCTATTAAAGGGTAGACCCAGAGGGTGCTCTGGTAGCTATGCCACTACGCTATCTATTAGTTGAAGACGCTGAAACCGTTAACAGCACATCTGCTATCCCTCAGGTGGCACACGCCGTCATCAGATCAAAATCGACATCGTCTGTCCAGGTGTACTAATTTTTTTTCCTGCAGTGTACTTAGAGGCAAGAAATGCAGTTTTAGTACGATGGCCTCCTCGAGCGTTTCCGGGTAACGCTGGTTCAAAGTTTGACGAGCCTTCTGATTACTGTACGAGAGCGCCAGCCGTGAGCAGTGGTGATAGCGAAATCGACTGAAGGTTCAAATTCATCGGCTGTGGAGGCAAAAGCCACACGTCAGTGTCCTTGCCCCTGTCTTGAGGCACTCCTTAATGTCACTTAATGCGGTCCTCTCCAGTGGCGCGTCTCTGGTCGCGCGACAGCAGAGACGCCAAAGTGACGAGCGACTGCCCTGCCGAGGCGCGCCGCTGCCGCCGCGCGGCCCGTGGCGTCACAGCCGCCGCATTGATTGCAATCGCACCTCAGCCAGCAGAATATACAAAAGTCATGGGTTGCCTCCTACTATTGTGTCTGACTTCCTTTTTTTGCGGCGTAAGCAGCAATTCGATGTCGCATCGACACAACACGTCGTCGGAAGTGCCCTGCAGTAATATTGAGCCAGGCTTCCTCTACAGCCAACCATAACTGTGTAAGTGTTGACTGTGCAGGATTTGGTGCACAAACAGACCTCTTGATTATGTCCCATAAATGTTCGATGGGATCATGTCAGGTGATTTGTGCTATGATTAGGTAAGGCGAATGGTCGACTTCGGTTTAATGGGAGAACTTTAGGAACGTGTGGTTCATTTGTAAAGGAAATCGCATGTAGAACACTAGTGCTATCTATTCTTCAATAGTGCTCGTGTATGTGGAATCCGCTCCAGGTAGGTTTGAAGGAAGACGTCTAAGCAGTTCAGAGGCGAGTTGCTAGACTGGGTAGCGGTAGGATCGATCGGCTTGCAAGTGTTATAGATATGCTTTGGGAACTGAAGTGGGAATCCCTGGAGCGAAGAAGATAATAAGATATTCATTTCGTAGAATACTGCTGAGAAAGTTTAGAGAACCGGCATTTGAAATTGGCTGCAGAACGATCCTACTGCCGCCAACATAGATTTCGCATAGAGACCACTAAGGTAAACTACAGAAATTAGCTCTCATGCGGAGGCATGTAGATAGTCGCTTTTTTCTTGCTCTACCTGCGAGTGGAACAGGGAAGGAAAAGACTAGTAGTGGTACAGCATACCCTGCACCATGGATCGTGCGGCGGCTTGTGGACTTGGTATGTAGATGTAGATATAGATGTAGCAAAATAATTCTCTCTAAATGTCTAGGATGTTCAAACCAATAGCGAACAAACGTGGTCCGGTGTCATGGTGCAGTTTATCCATAAAAATTCCATAGTTGTGTATGAACATGAAGTCCATTAATGACTGCAGGGTGTCTCCAAGTAGCGGGACAGAACCGTTTCCAGTCAATGATCGGTTCAGTTGGACCAGAGGACCCAGACTATCCCATGTAAACACAGCTCACACCATTTTGGAGCCACTATCAGTTTGCACAGTGCCATGTTGACAGCTTGGGTCTGTGGCTTCGTGGGGTCTGTGCGACACCCAAACCTTACCGTCAACTCTTACCAACTGAAACCTGGACTCATCTGACCAGGCCTTGGTTTCTCAACTGTGTAGGCTGCAACCTACTTAGCCACGAGCCCAAGAGAGGCGCTGGAGGCGATGTCGTGCTGTTAGCCAAGGCGATCCGGCAGGTCGCCTGCTGCCTTAGCCCAGTAACGCTACATTTCGTCGCACTGTCCTAATGCATACGTTCATCGTAACTCTGACATTGTTCTCTGCAGTCACTTGACGCAGTGTTGCTTGTCAGTTAGCACTTACGACTCTGCCGGCCGGTGTGGCCAAGCGGTTCTAGGCGCTTCAGTCTGGAACCACGCGACCGCTACGGTCGCAGGTTCGAATCCTGCCTCGGGCATGGATGTGTGTGATGTCCGTAGGTTAGTTAGGTTTAAGTAGTTCTAAGTTCTAGGGGACTTGTGACCACAGATGTTAAGTCCCATAGTGCTCAGAGCCATTTGAACCATTTTTGAACCCATAGTGCTCAGAGCCATTTGAACTTACGACTCTACGCAAAGGCTGCCGCTCTCTGTCGTTAGGTGAAGGCCGTCGGCCACTCCTTTGTTCGTGGTGTGAGGTAATGGCTGAAATTTGGTATTCTCGATAAGTTCTTGAGACTGTGGATCTAGAAATATTGACTACCCAAACGATTTCCGAAATGGAATGTCCCAAGTGTCTAGCTCCAACTATCATTCCGCGTTCAACGTCTGATAATTCTCGCCCTGCGGCCGTAATCACGCCGGACACCTTTCCACAGGAATCATCTGAGTACAAATGACAGCTCCGCCAACGCACTGCCCTTTGATACCTTGTGTACGCGATACTACAGCCATCTGAATAGGTGCATATCGCTATCCCATCACACTTGTCACCTCAGTGAACGCTGATGACCAACCCGGGATCGGATGCCACCTGTTGCCACCGGGAGCACTGGCCGTGGTGATGAAATTAAATATTCACTCTGGCACCTCTAACTGGTGTGGCGCACCGCTAGTTACGGTGTGCCCCAGCCATCTTCAGCGATGCAGATCAGCAACTTACCTGTAACAGAAAACAGTGCTCGGTAAGTACCCTGGATAATCTATATGTACAGTTGTGATTCACTTGCCCCTACCGATGTCGTTTTACGCAGTCCATAGTGGTATATTTGGTCTTCAAGAACCGCGTGCAAGATTTTCAAATTCTCCCGCCTGCTACGCGCAACTTACTAGTAATACAGGAAAAATGACCAGGACATTTTGTAGGAAATTTAATGTAGTTAAATTTTGTACTGGATTATGTTTTCGCTAGAAGCCATAGTTTTCAAGTCAGCCAAGAAAAAGATACAAAAGTCACCTTCAAACCCGCCCCCCCCCCCTCCCTCCCCCTCCCCCCCCCCCCCCAATTCTCACACTCAGCCTTTATGGTTCAGTGTTTATGATATGTTGTTCGTGGCACACTCTCCTACAACGGTATAAAAATTTGCGACTGCTCGAATTATTTTCGACATTCCACTTTTTTTCGTCTTCACTGACTAGCCTTATTACGCCACCGGCTTAGTCGTGGACTTATACCTTATGTTCGACGTTTGTGTAAATTTTACCAAACACTTTAGTGAACTTTAACTGCATAAAGTAAACAGTTTCATAGTTGTATTCGTCAGCTCTTCTCACCACAAAACTAATGTTCTTGTAAGGTTGAAGTCTGGACGGAATAGTCAACGTACTTAGTTCTAGCTTATCGTTTACGAAAGTCGCTTTTCCTTCATTACCCTCGCAGGCGCGTATAAATTAGCATTGATAACAGCCAACTATACTGTGGGCATAATGGCCCAGTCAACAGTGACCAAAAAATGTGGAACATCTGGAATAGTTCGTGTAGTCGGAAATTTTTGTACTGTGGTAGGAGAGAGTGCCACGAGCAACGTACTGGAAACCCTGACTGGTGAGGGATTAGTGTGGGAGTGGACGTGCATTTGAGGGTCACTTCCGTACGTTTTTCTTAAATAACTGTAAAACCGCGGCCTCCGGCGAAAACGCATCCCGCTACAGTATTTAACTACATTAAATTCCCTACAATGAAGTCCTGTCAGTTTTCTCTATAGTACTATTAGTTCGGGCGTAAGAAGCGAGCGAATATAAAAATCCCGCCAGTAGTTTTCGATGGCCAGATATAACACTCACGGTTGTTTAAAACGACATCAGTTGGGGCAGCTGCATCTCTAAATACATATATGAGTAATTACTATGCAGAAACACAATTTGTAATCAATCAAAACACGTAACAAGTAAAAAAATGTTATAAACACTAGAGAGCAGGTCTAAAGGAAGCAATAAATAAATAAATAAATAAATAAATTATAAATAAATGTGACCCAGACGTAATCACACAGAAACATCACAGAGAAATAACACCTGCAGATACCTGTGGACAAATTTCATTATTATTATTCTACTCATGCTGCGCCACGAACATTCTTTTAGGCGGTATGACTTGTTCTAAAGTAATATGAGTCTAAAAATCTTAATTTAGTAGAAACAAATGAGAAATAGACTGATGAGCCAAAACGCAATGACGAATGCGATTCTCGCTTATGGAGATCCTTTCGTGTTGTTTTGACACAGACACGGTGGATTTTGTAGCTGCCGTTCTCTTGATTTTCGTCACACTCCTGCTACATGACATCTTCATCGGCATTGTAAGTTAGTGGATGATGTTTTTCCATTTTCGCTATTGTTGTTGTTGTGGTCTTCAGTTCTGAGACTGGTTTGATGCAGCTCTCCATGCTACTCTATCCTGTGGAAGCCTCTTCATCTCCCAGTACCTACTGCAGCCTACATCCTTCTGAATCTGCTTAGTGTATTCATCTCTTGGTCTCCCTCTACGCTTTTTACCCTCCACGCTGCCCTCCAATACTAAATTGGTCATCCCTTGATGCCTCAGAACATGTCCTACCAACCGATCCCTTCTTCTAGTAAAGTTGTGCCACAAACTCCTCTTCTCCCCAATCCTATTCAATACCTCCTCATTAGTTATGTGATCTGCCCATCTAATCGTCAGCATTCTTCTGTAGCACCACATATCGAAAGCTTCTATTCTCTTCTTGTCCAAACTATTTATTGTCCATGTTTCACTTCCATACATGGCTACTCTCCAAACAAATACTTTCAGAAACGTCTTCCTGACACTTAAATCTATACTCGATGTTAACAAATTTCTCTTCTTCAGAAACGCTTTCCTTGCCATTGCCAGTCAAAATTTTATATCCTCTCTACTTCGACCATCATCAGTTATTGTGCTCCCCAAATAGCAAAACTCCTTTACTACTTTAAGTGTCTCATTTCCTAATCTAATTCCTTCAGCATCACCCGACTTAATTCGACTACATTCCATTATCCTCGATTTGCTTTTGTTGATGTTCATCTTATACCCTCCTTTACAGACACTGCCCATTCCGTTCAACTGCTCTTCCAAGTCCTTTGCTGTCTCTGACAGAATTACAATGTCATCGGCGAACCTCAAAGTTTTTATTTCTTCTCCACGGATTTTCATACCCACTCCGAATTTTTCTTTTGTTTCCTTCACTGCTTGCTCACTATACAGATTGAATAACATCGGGGATAGGCTACAACCCTGTCTCACTCCCTTCCCAACCACTACTTCCCTTTCATGTCCTTCGACTCTTATAACTGCCATCTGTTTTCTGTACAAACTGTAAATAGCCTTTCGCTCCATGTCTTTCTCTAAGTCTACAAATGCTAGAAACGTAGGTTTGCCTTTTCTTAATCTTTCTTCTAAGATAAGTCGTAAGGTCAGTATTGCCTCACGTGTTCCAACATTTCTACGGAATCCAAACTGATCTTCCCCGAGGTCGGCTTCTACCAGTTTTTCCATTCGTCTGTAAAGAATTCGCGTTAGTACTTTGCAGCTGTGACTTATTAAACTGATAGTTCGGTAATTTTCACATCTGTCAACACCTGCTTTCTTTGTGATTGGAATTATTATATTCTTCTTGAAGTCTGAGGGTATTTCGCCTGTCTCATACATCTTGCTCACCAGATAGTACAGTTTTGTCAGGACTGGCTCTCCCAAGGCTGTCAGTAGTTCTAATGGAATGTTGTCTACTCCAGGGGCCTTGTTTCGACTGTCTTTCATACAGAACTCTGTTTTGACTGGGACTGACATCCCCGACGTGCAGAGGCATTACAGAGGTGCCGTTCGTGGTCAAATACAACAGCGGCACCTGCAGGTTTGGGTAGAATCTGTATCTATGTTTAGGCATGTATTCCTAGCGGTGTTACCATAGTTTTGTCCAATCCCTGTAAAATCGCTGCTGTACTGCAATGCATAATTGGAAAACACGCTATTAATCAGGTGGTCACAATGTTTTGGCTCATCAGCGTATGTCTGCCCGTACTGCGTTCGAGTATTGTCATTTTCTTTCAAGTCTTTCATCAAACGTTGTTACCAGTGCAACGAATCAGGTTTCTTCGGAAGCACACATGTGTGGGTGAAGAAACAGTACCGTGTAACAGAGAACTATTGCCAGCAGATTCTCAAATTCAACTACGGTGTATTATCTCCCGTAAAGGTAAACATCTGTTAAAAATTCTATACGTTAACACACATAATACTTACGGCGTCCCGTCCCCAAATTAACCAGCCAGCCAACTTACGGAGTCACAACGGAGCTGAACAAAATACACACTTAGGGAGGTACCTAGTAGAGATGCTGCATCATTGCTACTCATTTGTCTGTAATTCCTCATTTGCATTTTGATCACGATTTAGGGAAGAACTTATGACAACATAGGAATTTCTATTCTGCGTAAAATTAATGTGAGCACTGCATGTGCTAAGTAACACACATTCTCTTAAGAAAATGTTTACCTTCTTACCAAATAATGTACTTCATTCACGACTCTTGTGAATCTGCTGCTCACAGATTTCTGTTACACGGCATTGCTTCTTCGGTGACTCGTGTCTGTGTGCTGTAGTCTTCAGATTCATTAACCTTCAGCAATCAATTGCATACATAAACAGCCTTGTTGGGTGATAGAACAGACACACATCCCTAAAAGCTGATTGCAACTCAGTGTTTAAGTCACAAGTGAATATCCTATGACGCAAACGAAACTGCTATTAAGGTACATATCGGAACACCTACTGACAGCCAACGGCCTTGCCGCAGTGGATACACAAGTTCCAGCCAGATCACCTAAATTAAGTACTGTCGGGCGTGGCCGGCACTTGGATGGGTGACCATCCGGGCAGCCATGCGCTATTGCCATTTTTCGGGGTGCACTCAGCCTCCTAATGCCAACTGAGGAGCTACTCGACCGAATAGTAGCGGCTCCGGTCAAAGAAAACCATTATAACGACTGGGAGAGCGGTGTGCTGACCACACGCCCTCCTACCTATCTGCATTCTCGGGTGAGGATGACACGGCGATCGGATGGTCCCGATGGACCACTTGTGGCCTGAAGACGGAGTGCTTTGTGCTTTAACCCATTGATGATATCACAAAGGTGCTGAAACAGGTTTGGCCAAAGAAAATAATGAAAATATGTACAGGATGTTTGGTATGAGTGCATATATTTCTAGTGTTTGCCCAAAGAAAATACTGAAAATATGTACAGGATGTTATGGGTCGAAGTGCAGATATTTCTAGAGCTGACAGAGGACAGCGCAGTAAACAATATTACTTCAATGTTTACTTCATTTGCAGACTACTAAGCATGGCTATTATGAATAGTATGTTTTAAGGTTGGTTAGTGCCTCCAAGTGCCTTGCCACAGTGGTAACACCCTGTTCCTGTCAGATTATACAAGTTAAGCGCTGTTGGACTTGGCTAGCAATTCGATGGGTCTCCGTCAAGGTCAGCTGAGTGCAGTCGGCAAGCGGGCTGTACTCAGCCCTTGTTAGACCAATTGAGGGGCCACATGATCGAGAAGTAGCGGTTCTCATCATGAAAACTGACAAGAGCCGGGAGAGCTATGTGCTGACATTATGCCCTCGTATCCAGTGACGCCTGTCGACAGAGGATGACACGGCAGTCGATCGGTGCAGTTGGGCCTTACGAGGTCTGTTCGGACGGAGAGAGAGTACCTCCAAGTATGCGTGGCATAAGTAAACCATAGAAGTTTATTTTCGTCTGGGAAACAGGCCAGGTATTGAAATGTGGATGGATGGAGGCAAAAGGGTAGTCTACACTGAGAGGAGTAGTCCACTTCGCGGAGAAGTTACAGCCGTTCAGGTAGTAAAGTAGGCGATGTGATTGCGGAAATAAAGTTAGACACACACATTTAAAATGGCACAAATTAAGGTACCAATGGTCACAATATCTGTACCTATATCTCAACACTCTTTATTTTTCGAAAGCATATGAAACACATTCCTACAACATTTCTGCAACTATGTGTATTTTATTGATGAGCCGCGGCATGGTCATCTTCACCAGGAGATGAGGAGTAGGAAACTCGTCGAAATGTTGCGAAAAGACCTCGCCACGACTCGGCCGTTAACACGAGAAGCTTTCATCAGTGAAATTCGCTGAGAAAGTCTACATTCACGTATATATATTTTAATGCTCCACAAACAGTTGTATTATTACGTTCGAAGCAGAGTAAAAGAACGTCACTGATAAGGGCTGATCAGCACTATGAATGTCCACGAAATCTCCGAAATGAGACATATTCATAAAACAGTACTCAAGTAGAAATTTTGCTCTCACTGCCAAATACGCAAACACACAACACACACACACACACACACACACACACACACACACACACACACACACACAAACTAACGAAATTAGTTAATAGCGATTACTCTTGGGAGATAAATATGTGCATGTTTATGGCGACTAACTCAAGGATTAAAGATTAGAATCCTTTCTTGATGACTAACTCAAGGAATAAAGATTAGAATCCTTTCTTGATGGCTTATTTTTCTGAATCTGTTGAATAAATATCTTCATATAATTTATACTTCGTCTTATTTACTGTTCCACTATCACAAATATGTGAAATGTGTTATAGGTACTAGTTGCTTAGTCGATGTTAATATGAAATAAAAAATCCCGGGAATAGAAAGCACTGGACCGACAATGTTAATCTGTCATTGACCAGCACAGAGAATATTACTGCATGTATCGAATACCTGTAATCTAAAGTTCAATATATGCCAATATTGTGTCTGTTTCACTGGGATAACGTTCCATCATAAAGGGTGATATGATCGAAAGGGGTAAGAGAATGACGGAGTACTCTCAGTTTATCTATGATCACCGGCAGGAGGAAAGGAGTGGATGTGGATATGGAGTGGGCGTGAGTGGATGAATATCGCTACTAGCATCTTTTTAATGTTCTTGGAGCCGGTTCACGAATCTGAACTAAAAACTATCGGGTGCCATATAATCAGAATGTTACATAGATAGTCATCATGATACATCGATGTAAAACGTTCTTAAGGAGCTAGAACGAAAAATTTAAAATAATCGCTACAAGTGCTAGTTGTGCAAAAGGTGTGCACAGTGAGAAGATGCAAGGTCTTCTCCACCTTCAACTTGCCTTTAGAAAAGAGCTAGTTAAAAGAAGAAAGAGAGCTGTTACGTGTATTGAAAGTTTATACACGTACATTGCGTTATGGTATGAAACAGTTGACTGGAAAAGACGGTTTATATCGCTGTATATAACATGATCATAGTCCTGATCATGGGTGAGTGTTTTGGATCATTGATGGGAGAAGCGTGTGCGCCGTCGTGTACTCTATCGGACTTCCATTTCTGCCGGTTAGTGAGACATTGATTGGCTTCGGCAGTACAAAATGGAGCGGCAATCAGACGTGCGGCAGAGAACAATGATCTTATATGCAGACTGCGAACGAAGCAATGACAAAACAATGGCCTGCGTAGCGGTCACGTGGAATGGAGGCAATCAGTAGGTAGTGTTTGCTACAGAACAATGAATGAGGAATTCAGGGTGAAAATAAGACTCCCCAATGCAATTATGACAGCGTTTGTTCAGCAGGAACGCGTCTCGTTGGGCATACACCCTGAGATGATTACATTAACGCTGGAATTGACTCCAATTTCAGATTTTTGAGGAAAGAGGACCAGGGAGAATACTGCATTCTGGTGACAAATGTCGAATTAAAAAATGCTGTTGAAATGTAGTGGTGGTTGAGAACTTGTATTTGACGTTTGTAGGTAATGGCAACCTTATCCACGAATTCAGTCTCGAGCAATTTACGTGCCATTCTTCAGGAACATCAACAAAACACTGTACAGTGTATGTGCATGACGAAATTTTACTTTTTGCACCGTTGTTCATAGCACGAAGCCGTTCTCTTATACATTTTCTTTTAGGTTGTTCGCATAGTGGTTGTGACACGTGTTCAGTTACTGTAGATCGTTATAAAACAACTCCCAGCAGCATGTTGAAATATGACTGAACTGTATCATCACAAGCTCGTCGCAAATATGAAGTTGTTCACCTTTTTGAAGAAAAATGAATAATTTAGCATTTTCTCTTGGAATCTGAAAAGAAGTTTTTATATTAGGTACAACAGGAAGGATTTTCAACCCAAGTGGTTGTCGCAAACATCCCGGTTCACGTAATTAAATATTTCTTTATAGGATTATCTATAAAATTTCTAACTTTTGATCGAATAATTCCTTTGAAAGTTATACGCACGGATGTCTGTCTTTATTTATTTCCTACTTTTTTATGTGTTCTCAATGGTAATATCTTAAGATCAGTGTGTCGTCGGCGCTTCGCTTGAACTGTTCTCAGTCTGCTGTTATATTTAGTTTGACATATGCAGTAGTTGCACATGCACTTCTATCTCTGTAATATCATGTGTGATTGGCATATACACGAGAGTTCATTTAAAAAGGCTTTAGCTCAATCAATTTGAGAAATCCTACTGATAAAGTATACCTCGATCTTTACTTACGTATTTCTTTGTGTTCTTTAATAGACCGAAGGGAACTTCCGGTCTTTCTAAAATTCCGCGTGGCGTGTTTCGTATCCGCATATGGAATATTTGGCGAGCAATTTCTTTAATAGAAATCCACTGAAAAGGACTGAATGCGAAACTCAGATATAGTAGCGGAGTATTGACTGTGAAGTCGCCTAATTCTTCGAATTGGAGTTAAGTACATTTCTGGCTGCCTTACGTGTGTACTGGGTTGCATGAACTATGAACTGAGGACAGTGATGTTGTTCGCTAATTGCATGTGAGCTGATGCCAGGCTTTTTTGAGCTGAAATGGAATAAAGGCTCGTTTCGGAAGTTTGACGTTTTACTGAGAGCACGAAGCAGCCAATTTCCACCCGAAAAGTATTATAAGAATTTACAGGGTAGCTTGCTACCAGAGTTTACGCGGACTTTGCCACGTAAGTATTGACGGCGTTTTCTTCAACGCTGCTTCTACGTTGTCAGCGCAGTACATACGTATGCAGAGAAACGGGCTGGTGATCTGGCGACGTACTTTTTCAGTGAACAGTACGACGAATGAATAAAGCTTTTTTTTATAATCCACCCCGCCACACAGTCTCGGTGACTCGATGATTTCGTGCAAATCTGACGTTTCTGAGACGTCCGTTCTAAATAGCATGCCATGTCTTTTTTTTTTTTTTTTTTTTTTTTGGTGGGGGGGGAGGGGGGTAGTCAGTTTTCTGAATGATTTAATGCGGCCTATCACGAATTCCTCTCCTGTGCTAACCTCTTAATCTCACAGTACCATTTACAACGTATCGCCTCAATTACTTCCTGGATATATTGCATTCACTGTCTTCCTCTATAGTTTAGCCAGTAAAGCTCCCTCTAGCACCGTGGAGATTATTCCCTGGTGTCTTAATAGACGTCCAATCATCCCGTCCCTTCTTCTTCTCAGTGTGTTCCATACATTCCTTTCCTCGCTATTCTCCTCATACCCTCCTCATTCCTTACCTTATCAGTCAATTTTATGTTCAACATTCTTCTGTAGCAACAAATCTCAAATGCTTCGATTCTCTTCTGTTCGGGTTTTCCCACACTCCATGCCTCATTACCATACACTGCTGTGCTGCAAAAGTACATTCTCAGATTTTCTTCCTGAAATTAAGGCCTACGTTTGACTCTGCAGTAGTGGTCCAACAGGGCACTGGATTCGTGGTCAGTGGGTAGCATATTGGGTGCTTAGATTGACTTCTTCGTTCAATGTTTTCGAGCCGAAGATCCTCTAAGCAGAGAAAGACGGGCGGGGAATTAATCAGTTACGATATGCGATATAGCTCCTAGCACTTAGATATCGTTGACACAAGAACTTGAGATGCGAGAACGGGTCGTAGAACTCCCTAGTGTGACGTGTATCTCCAGGTTAGACAACTTTCCGACGTCACGTTTATTCACGCGAATCAACCCTCCAGCTGCGACTTCCGCCCCGCTGTGACGAGGTGGCAATGCGTCGTATCAGAGCGGGCGCTGCGTGCTGTCGCCCCGGTAATGTCGCTCGCGCGTGCCTAACCGCTGCTACGGCCTAGGCCGAGGCGGGCCGCCTCGTCTCTGTAAGAGACTGCGTGCATATCACTGGTGCGGCCCCTTCCTGAAGTCTGCACGAGAGTCTTGGGTCTCCAGAAGACAGGATTCAAGAAAGACGTCGAAGCAATTAAGACACGTCCTACTACATTTGTTACCGGTAGGTTCGAACAATGCACGATTGTTACGTGAATGATCCGTGGACTCAAATGCGAATCTCTGGAAGGAAGTCGAAGTGCTTTCCGCGAAACATCGTTGAGAAAATGTAGATAACAGGCACTTGAGGCATGGTGCGGAAAGTTTCTACTGCCGCTAACGTTCAAATGGTTCAAATGGCTCTGAGCACTATGGGACTCAACTTCTGAGGTCATTAGTCCCCTAGAACTTAGAACTAGTTAAACCTAACTAACCTAAGGACATCACACACATCCATGCCCGAGGCAAGATTCGAACCTGCGACCGTAGCGGTCTCGCGGTTCCAGACTGCAGCGCCTAGAACCGCACGGCCACTTCGGCCGGCGCCGCTAACGTACGAAGGAGCTTCAAAAGCTAAGTTACATACACTGCTAGCGATTAATTTTGCTACACTACGAAGATGACGTGCTACAGACGCGAAATTTAACCGACAGGAAGAAGATGATGTGATATGCAAATGATTAGTTTTTCGGAACATTCACACAAGGTTGGCGCCGGTGGCGACACCTACAACGTGCTGACATGAGGAAAGTTTCCAACCGATTTCTGATACACAAACAGCAGTTGACCGGCGTTGCCTGGTGAAACGTTGTTGTGATGCCTCGTGTAAGGAGGAGAAATGCGTACCATCACGTTTCCGACTTTGATAAAGGTCGGATTGTAGCCTATCGCGATTGCGGTTTATCGTATCGCGACATTGCTGCTCGCGTTGGTCGAGATCCAATGACTGTTAGCAGAATATGGAATCGGTGGGTTCAGGAGGGTAATACGGAACGCCGTGCTGGATCCCAACGGCCTCGCATCACTAGCAGTCGAGATGGCAGGCATCTTATCCGCATGGCTGTAACGGATCGTGCAGCCACGTCTCGATCCCTGAGTCAACAGATGGGGACGTTTGAAGGACAACAACCATCCGCACGAACAGTTCGACGACGTTTTTTAGCAGCATGGACTATCAGCTCGGAGACCACGGCTGCGGTTACCCTTGACGCTGCATCACAGACGGGAGCGCCTGCGATGGTGTACTCAACGACAAACCTGGGTGTACGAATGGCAAAACGTCGTTTTTTCGGATGAATCCAGGTTCTGTTTACAGCATCATGATGGTCGCATCCCTGTTTGGCGACTTCGCGGTGAACGACATTGGAAGCGTGTATTCGTCATCGCCATACTGGCGTATCACCCGGCGTGATGCAGCTCCTGGTCGCGCGGTAGCGTTCTCGCTTCCCACGCCCGGGTTCGATTCCCGGCGGGGTCAGGGATTTTCTCTGCCTCGTGATGACTGGGTGTTGTGTGATGTTCTTAGATTAGTTAGGTTTAAGTAGTTCTAAGTTCTAGGGGACTGATCACCATAGATGTTAAGTCCCATAGTGCTCCGAGCCCCCCCCCCCCCCCCCTCCTCGGCGTGATGGTATGGGGTGCCATTGGTTACACGTCTCGGTCACCTCTTGTTCGCATTGACGGCACTTTGAACAGTGGACGTTATATTTCACATGTATTACGACCCGTGGCTCTACCCTTCATTCGATCCCTGCGAAACCACACATTTCAACAGGATAATGCACGACCGCATGTTGCAGGTCCTGTACGGGCCTTTCTGGGTACAGAAATGTTCGACTGCTGCCCTGTCCAGCACATTCTCCAGATCTCTAACCAACTGAAAACGTCTGGTCAATGGTGGCCGAGCAACTGGCTCGTCACAATACGCCAGTCACTACTCTTCATGAACTGTGGTATCGTGTTGAAGCTGCATGGGCAGCTGTACCTGTACACGCCATCCAAGCTCTGTTTGATTCAATGCCCAGGCGTATCAAGGCCGTTATTACGGCCAGAGGTGGTTGTTCTGCGTACTGATTTTTCAGGATCTATGCACCCAAATTGCGTGAAAGTGTAATCACATGTCAGTTGTAGTATAATATACTTGTCCAATGAATACCCGTGTATCATCTGCATTTCTTCTTAGTGTAGCAGTTTTAATGGCCAGTAGTGTATGATGTGGAAACCGCCTGAAAACCAGATGCAGACTGGCCGGCACTCCGACTCTCGTCGTTAATTCACCAGGAGGATTCGCTCCGGTTTCGGCGCCCCTCCTCGTCCCGGAAACGGCGCTTTAACGCGCACGGCTGTCCAGGGGTTGAGGGTGTGGGGGTGCTTCACAGCTACTTACGAATAAAAATGCATAACTGGTTGGTACAATGGCAGTACGCTGTACAACCCTAAGCTTAAATGTGAAAGCCAGGGTTCAGAGTACTTTATGGAGCCTGTGCGAGAAACACCCGAGCAACGTCGGCGGTCGTGCCGTGGCGTTGTCGGGTATCGATCGGCGGACTCCTCTGCACGCGCCTCGCCTCTCGGCAGGAGGAGGAAGGCCCGGTGCCAACTGCGGACCGCCTCGCCGCCACACGGGTCCAGAGCCCTGGCCGGCCTTTGTTGCGAGGCCGCAGGTGGCGCCGGCCGCTGTGTTGCGGCGCTCATTGCAAATGCATGCAGATTCGCGGTGCGGCAGGCCGAACAAGTTGTTACCGCTGACTACCGTAAAGCTACCAGTCGCGGAATTTGGGACTAGTTTCCGAATGTTCGCCTGCACTGAAACGCTGAATGTTTTTAACTTCGAACTTTCCGCCTGCATTTCCAATCTAGTCGTACTCATGCTAATGTTCCACTTCCGTATATAAGTCAGTATGCAGCATTAATCCGCCATACATTCGCTTAACGTTTGCAGGTCTTGAAACGTAGTGAAAAAATTTCCTTCTACAACTTTCAAAGTGTAATAAAACAAAAATATCTTTGAGATGGCGCGTGACAATATCCTTGACGCCGTTTGAGCAGTAACATTAACTGCATTTTCTGTCGCTGCTTTGTAGAACGTGATAATTAATAGGAAAACATTTCTCAATGTTCTGCAAAACTGAATTTATTTAGTCATGAACTGACTTTCGGCTTCTTATGCCACTTTCAGGTGACAACTGAATGTCGCAAACACAGACGAAAGAGAGATCTGCGACTTACACAGATATTATTTGTACAGAAAATACAAAAGTGACGCCAAGTGTTAACATAGCAAAATATTTTTTGTCACATAGAAATAATTATATCAAGTAAAAGATGGGGGAATCTAAGTGTTTATCTGAATATACATTTAACAAAATAATTGTTCAAATGGCTCTGAGCACTATGGGACTTAACAGCTGAGGTCATCAGTCCCCTAGAACTTAGAACTACTTAAACCTAACTAAAATAAAGAAATCACACACATCCATGCCCGAGGCAGGATTCGAACCTGCGACCATAGCGGTTGCGCGGTTCCAGACTGAAGCGCCTAGAACAGCTCGGCCACACCGGCCGGCATACATTTAACAGCTTCAACTTTTGTAGTCCGGTCTTCCTCAGTTGTATATAATATTACAGTATATTGATAAATTTCGCTTTTGGACGGTCTAACTACAACTGAATGAAACATAATTTTCGTGTCATATGCGTTTCGCCTTTATTCTCATCTACAGTTGCAGGTTGCGTGAACGATTTTCTACATGTTATGTTACTGTTACATTTATTGCTGCTGTTCCTCTTCTTATAATTGCAACATGGGGTTTTTGTTTTCCACCTTTCACAGCACTGGGAACTGATCACTTGTTTTTATGCAATGTTTTGATTTATCAATATATTGTAAGGCATTTAACAGCTCATGAGGAACAAAATGCATTTACAATATGAATCTAGTATTTGTAATGAAAACTTAACTGAACGAAGGGGAAAAGAATATAGAGTCTAATCATTCAGTAGTATAGTCTTTGTCATGTATTTGTTGATTTCCAGTATTTACAGTATGGCCATGTTTCTTAACAGAATGAAAATATTCACATTCTACGTCACATGAATGGTCTCCGTCAAAAGACGATCACAAATGTTGAATATTTATCCCCTACTCTCCAGATTCCCTCATTTTCAAATAAAGTCACTACCAGAGATCTGCCTGACTCAACCAATATAAACTTTATATCACTGCTAGCATGTGATTTTATGCACACCAGTCTCTGCCGTTCTCATCAACTGTTACATGTATCTCCACATAAAATCTTTGTTTATTTACCATCCTCTTTTATTTGATGCAATTATTTCTATGTAAGAAAAATGTAATGTTTTCCCATACAATCATTCTACGGTATTTTGGAACTTCTGTACAAATAATGTCTCACAACAATTTTAGTTGTGGTTGCGACATTCAGTTGTCACCTTAGTATGGTCTAAGAAGCAGAAAGCCGACTCCTGACCAAATAAACATAGGTTTGCTGAATGTTACGTAGTGTTCTGATACTATCAGTTTGATTTGTCATCTCCAAAAAATTGTTATGTAATTTCTTGTTTGTTTACTGATACACGTTGCAGTCCTGATAAACACTGAAATTCCCGCTGTTGAGTATCTCAGTACATCCTTGGAGGAGCTCATTGGTGAAGTGGGAGTATCGTCGGTAAATCGTTTGTGCATTAAGAGTGGAACAATGTCCCAACAATCCATGCTGAGTTGGTGGAAGTGCACCACCATATGAAGCAGTGAGTTAGGTGGCACAGACGCCTCCAGTGTGTTTCAAATCTGGATAAGGATGATCGTTCTGTCAGACCCTCAATCTTCCAAGAACCAGAAACTTCATGAAAAGTGGAAGCCTTAGCACCATCGTGTCGACAATGGAAGAAGTAAAACACAGTCATGGATCGCATGCGGAGGTATTGCGACGAGTACGTTACCTGATACGGCGCTGGACTGGGCACCAGCGACTTCAGGGGCGGTAGCACGACCGCTAAGAACGGCACCAGCGACCTCACGACAGTCACCACTTGGCAACGACCGAGGAGCACTAGCACGAACGCTCATGAGATTGTAGCCTCTTGAGTTGGCTGGAAGTTCGAGAAAACTTTGCCAGTACATACCGCTGAACAACCGTGCACTGCACAGATCTTTAGTTTCCTTCTCTTTTATTTCGTGTACTATTCTGTTCCCCTACCTGGATGCAGGAAATGTCAAGCTATTTTTTTTTTTTTTTGCAACTTCCAATCGATGGCGAAATTAAAACCACAGTGAAAATCCGGTGAAGTTTTTCGCAGATGTGTTGCGTAGTGTCGTTAATACGCCCGTCTATCGCGTAAAGTCCCAATTTTGAGTTGTGAGCGCAGAACGAGCACGTAAAGATTCCAAGTACATAGTGCCTCCGCCAAGTGTCAAGTGCGTGCTGAATGGTTTCGCCTGCTTTCATGGAGTCCAAATAAAGTAACTGCCATGCATTTCCTTCATGTCAATTTGTAACGTACCCTTAGAAAAATTATAAATGACTGTGCTGATAAACCTCTTACGTTATTTGATTTTCAAACAGCTGAGCAAAGCTGAACGTACTCAGACATTTCTCTCTTTACTTATTCTGATCATCACTAACCTGACACACAATATTTTTTTTTAGCGCAACGCAGTCTGACTTTCAATAATCCCTACAAAAAATGGCCCTGACTAACAATAACCTATACCTTTCATGAATCAGTTACCTCACAAAAATCTTCGTTACTCGAACTATTGCAATACAGCGAGCGCCAATACTGCCAGCTGAATGAAAGATTCTAACTACTGAAGGCACTAACTACTGATAGCATAGTTAGCAAATGAAAGATTTTGATGGAGAACAATGTATTTTAATAGTGTTCAGTGACATCCAGTCTTACAAATTTACTCTTTCTGATGGACACACGTCCAGATCGTCCGCTCTCAAAACTCTGCCATCTCTCTCCCCACATCCGCCACTGCTAACGGCTCACCAACTGCACAACACTACGTGCTGTTCACATCCAACTGCCCAACACTACAATAGCGAATATTCCTACAATGAGTCCAACTAGCCACAGACTGCACAGCACAGTCAGTGATTATCATACAGAGGGCTACGTGGTGTTACCAACATAAAAATCTAAACAGTCTACTTACAAATTCTCCGCCACATACTGCAGGTACAACGAAGACGCTCCTGCACCATTTTTGATGGGAAGTGTTTGATTACCCACCATACAGCCCGGAGTTGAGTCCGTTTGATTTTCATCTCTTCACTCACATGAGCCGCTGGCTAAGAGGACAGCATTTTGCACAGACAACGAGCTGCGAACCAGCATAGGGAATTGGCGGAAAAACAGACGGCTGCCATCTATGACAAAAGTACTAAAAAGTTGTCATCACGTTACGACTAATGTCTTAAGTCGGAGTGGCGACAATGTAGACAAGTTAGTAGAAGATGTAGCTAAATGTTGGAACTAATACATTTTTGATTTTCACTGTGATTTCCGTTTCGTGACGGATCGGATGTTGAAAAAGATTCACATTGATACGTGGCTGCTGTGTTTGAGAGTGACTGTAATAGTGTTCCGAAAAGCCGATGGAATGGTTCCAGCCTCGGATTCCACATTATAGAATTAATAATTGTATGGTTGTCACTTTAGAAATTCGAGGGAATGTTGTCCGTCCCGTCTGTTTTATTTGATCACAAATCATCAAAAGCTCTGTCATATTCGAATATGTCTCTGATTTTACATTTTCCTAAAATTATTTTGTCTTTTCGCAACTTGAACTACTCTTCCGACGACTTTCTTTTTCGCTTTTTCCTTGTAGTGATTTTGCCTTAGCTTCTTTGACTTTTCTGTTGATTTCGTTCATAAGTGATTTCAAATGGTTCAAATGGCTCTGAGCACTATGGGACTCAACTGCTGTGGTCATAAGTCCCCTAGAACTTAGAACTACTTAAACCCAACTAACCTAAGGACAGCACACAACACCCAGCCATCACGAGGCAGAGAAAATCCCTGACCCCGCCGGGAATCGATCCCGGGAACCCGGGCGTGGGAAGCGAGAATGCTACCGCACGACCACGAGATGCGGGCTAAGTGATTTCTGTTGCCGTAGTACTTCCTTTTTCTTAACAGTTTCGTATGCCCTTCTTTCGTGCATCAATTGACCGTTTTGTTATGTAGCCACCAGGTTATTCGCACATTATTTTACTAAGGAATAAAAATACATGCGTGTGTGCAAGCGTGCGCGCGAGGATGTGTTTGTGTGTGAGTGTGTGTGTGTGTGTGTGTGTGTGTGTGTGTGTGTGCCCGCGCGCGCCGGTATGTGTGTTATGCGAGGAAGGAACTGTTTAAAAACAATGTGGATCTCTCTATCTTCGTAGCTCATTTTTTCCGTGTATATATACACGCACAACATTGCATCTACCGCGTCGGTAGCAGCACTGATTGTCATCCGAATTTCATTTCGCCCGTGCCGTGAAGAGATGGCCACCACATAACGAGCTGGGCGTTACGGGAGATTTTCTGAATAGACAAAGACGGCGACTAGGTGAATGCGTGCCGTTAACTGCAGTTTTCATTCCCGGCAGTCGGTCATCAACGAAGGTAAACGGCATGCCTAAAACCGCCTTAGCCGCTTCAATTCGTTGGCCATTGTAAAAGTCGATACCACGTGCCAGATAGTTTTCATTCTGCCCCTGTGATAAAATATAGGGTCTAAACGACACATTTTAAAATGCAGTTGTTGTCCGAAGAGGACATTTTCTAGTAATTTCAAAGGCATTCTTTTTTCGCAAAAGAAACAGAGGGGTAATAATGCATAACAGACTGTCAGTGTGGAAGTGCGACATTATCAAGGATGGAATCAGGGGACGAACTTCTAGACGTAGATAGGAACCAGACTGCAGATCTAACAGTCGCAGCGTTTGGAAGGGAAACTGTAGTTGGGAAGGGAGTGAGACAAGACTACAGGCTAACCTCCAAGTTATTTAATCTATACATGCAGAAAGTACTAATGGAAATTACTGAGAAATTTACTAAAATAGTTAATGCTGAGGGAGAAGAAATAAAAACTTTAATATTTGACAATGGAACTGTAATACTGCAAGAGGCGGCATAGGACTTAGATGAGCAGTTGAACGCAATGGATTGTATTCGGAAATCAAGTTATAAGCGGACATCAACAAACGTAAGCATTTAGAATGAAGTCAAACTGAATCGGTTGATGGCGAGAGAAATCGATTAACAAACATCACAGTGAAAGAAGCGGACGAGTTTTCCTACGTGGCGGCAAAACAAACTGATGACAGCAAAATAATGATGATGTGAAATGTAGATACACTACTGGCCATTAAAATAGTACACCAAGAAGAAATGCACATGATATACGGGTATGGACAAATATATTATACTAGAACTGACATGTGATTACATTTTCACGCAATTTGGCTGCATAGATCCTGAGAAATCACTACCCAGAACAACCAACTCTGGCCGTAATAACGGCCTTGATACGCCTGGGCATTGAGTCAAACAGAGCTATAGTGGCGTGTACAGGTACAACTGCCCACGCAGCTTCAACACGATACCACAGTTCAAGAGTAGTGACTGGCGTATTGTGACGAGCCAGTTGCTCGCCCACCATTGACCAGATGTTTTCAATTGGTGAGGGACCTGGCGAATGTGCTGGCAAAGGGCAGCAGTCGAACATTTTCTGTATCCAGAAAGGACCGTAAAGAACCTGCAACATGCGGTCGTGCATTATCCTTTTGAAATGTAGGGTTTCGCAGGGATCGAATGAAGGATAGAGCCACGGGTTGTAACACATCTGAAATGTAACGTCCACTGTTCAAAGTGCCGTCAATGCGAACAAGAGGTGGCCGAGACGTGTAACCAATGGCACCCCATACCATCACGCCGGGTGATACGCCAGTATGGCGATGACGAATACACGCTTCTAATGTGCGTTCACCTCGATGTCGCCAAAGACGGATGCGACCATCATGATGCTGTAAACAGAACCTGGGTTCATCCGAAAAATTACGTTTTGCCATTAGTGCACCCAGTTTCGTCGGTGAGTACACCATCGCAGGCGCTCCTGTCTGTGATGCAGCGTCAAGGGTAACCGCAGCCATGGTCTCCGAGCTGATAGTCCATGCTGCTGCAAACGTCGTCGAACTCTTCGTGCAGATGATTGTTGTCTTGCAAACGTCCCCATCTGTTGACTCATGGATCGAGACGTCGCTGCACGATCCGTTACAGCCTTGCGGATAAGGTGCCTGTCATCTCGACTGCTTGCGATACGAGGCCGTTGGGATCCAGCACGGTGTTCCCTATTACCCTCCTGAACCCACCGATTCCATATTCTTCTAACAGTCATTGGATGTCGACCAACGCGAACAGAAATGTCGCGATACGATAAACCGCAATCGTGATAGATTACAATCCGACCTTTTTCAAAGTCGGAAACGTGATGGTACGCATTTCTCCTCCTTACACGAGGCATCACAACAACGTTTTACCAGGCAACACCGGTCAACAGCTGTTTGGGTACGATAAATCGGTTGGAAACTTTACTCCTGTCAGCAAGTTGTAGGTGTCGCCACCGGCGCCAACCTTGTGTAAATGCTCTGAAAAGCTAATCATTAGCACATGACAGCATCTTATTCCTGTCGGTTAAATTTCGCATCTGTAGCACGTCATCTTCGTGGTGTAGCAGTTTTAATGGCCAGTAATGTAGATGTAGAATGGCGACAGCAAGAACATGTTTCCTGAAAAAGAGAAATACTTTAACACCAAAAATAATTTTGAATGTTGTCCGATAGGCAAACGAGGTCGATAAACATGGGAGATAGTACATATTTCTATTGGAACATTGCTTAATTTTCTCAAGAATATTGTATCTAATGTTTGTTGCCCAAACAAGGACGGGCAGCAATCTTCGGAGCCAAATTATTTTGTGAGTTAATTTATGGTAAACATAATATTTCTAATGGTGTGTACTAATCCAACAGAAGTGCACATAATCCGAGGAGGACTGAAAGAAGTAAAAAGCTGAGAGATATAAGAAGTCAAGTGAACAGAAAAAAAGTAAACGTACCACAGAGAATGACGCCAGCAATAGCACGAATGTCACGATTACTTTTCAGTCGAAGTATAGGCTTTCGCTTTGCAGTAGTCGTTTAGTAATTTTTTAGAAATTAGGTTTCCTTTTGGGCATGATAAGTGCCAGCAGAGTGCATCTTCAATTGCTGGTAGTTTGTATGAATGCGTGATGGTAGATCTGGCGTATTACGCGTAATTGTGGTATAGCGCCTCCACGTTGTTCGGTACAGGATGGCGTTGGATTGGTCGACCAAGCGCATACGCACGTTCGAGCGCTGCTAGACTGACCTGCGTACACCAGTGCAATATTGGTTCCACACCCATCACGAAAAGAAAAGAAATAAATGGAATAAATGATTTAATTTCTTATTTAAATTATATGAAAATAAATAACTGGTCTGTTCGTCAAGTCAGTAAAGTCAGACACGAAGTTATGGCGAAGAGGTGTAACAAATAGTTCAAATGGCTCTGAGCACTATGGGAGTTAACTTCTGAGGTCATCAGTCCCCTAGAACTTAGAACTACTTAAACCTAACCAACCTAAGGACATCACGCACATCCATGCCCGAGGCTGGATTCGAAACTGCGACAGTAGCGGTCGTTTGATTCCAGACTTTAGCGCCTAGAACCGCACGGCCACCCCGGCCGGCAGAGGTGTAACACACAAAACGGCGTCAGCAATCGATAAATAGCTGATTTCGCTGCCGTCGGCTCCCTGCAAGATCTCATACACCTCGCTCGCATCGCTCTCAGACGCCCCTACTCCCCCCCCCCCCCCGCCCCATCCCCTCCCCCCACCCGCTCACCCTAATTGGCAAGAGTCGAATTGTTAGTACTTTTATCGAGAGTAATTCCAGTTGCTGACTTAAAGTATTCTTCGACGAATCAAACGAAGGAAACCTGAAGTGATGAGTTCTCTCTCTGTTGTTCAGCGAAGCAGACGTATTTGTAGTAACAGAAATATTTTCCAGTGACACTGATTAACAATACATATAATTCTCGCAAAGAGAACATCTGAAATAAAAACTGATGAGTTAAAAAACGTGAATCGAGTATATTATTTACTGTTAATAAATACCTTTTTGCATTTATGAGTGAGGAACACCTCTCCCCCAGTATCGCTGACATTAAGTATTTAGGAGGAACTCAAGCAACCGCCCAATAAAAATACAGGGTGATACTTCACTTATAGCTTCTGGCTGATAGGCCGCGGTCGAGGAACACTATATGAGCAAAAGTATCCGGACATCCCCCAAAACATACGTTTTTCCTATTAGGTACGTTGTGCTGCCACCTACCGCGAGGTACTCCATATCAGCGACCACAGTAGTCGTTAGACACCGTTAGAGAGAACAGAATGGGGCGTTTCGCGGAACTCACGTACTTCGAATGTGGTCAGGTGACTGGGTGTCACTTGTGTCATACGTCTGTACGTAAGATTTCCACACTCCTAAACATCCCTAGGCCCACTGTTTCCGCCGTGATAGTGAAATGGAAATGTGAAGGGACACGTACAGCACAGAAGCGTACAGGCCGACCTCGTCTGTTGACTGACAGAGTCGTAATGAGTAATAGGCAGACATCTATCCAAATCATCACACAGGAATTCAAAACTGCATCAGGATCCACTGCAAGTACTATACCAGTTAGGCGGGAGGTGAGAAAACTTGGATTTCACGCAGGAGCGGCTGCTCATATGCCACACATCACGCCGGTAAATGCCAAACGACGCCTCGCTTGGTATGAGGAACGTAAACACTGGACGATTGAACAGTGGAAAAACGTTGTGTGGAGTGACGAATCACGGTACGCAATGCAGCGATCCGATGGCACGGTGTGGGTATGGTGAATATCACGTTTTATGCGGTGACCGTTTTCTAGGGCATGATCAACTAAAGCGAATTTTTGGGATAGCGTAGGCGAAGAAACCTCTCGTGCTCCTTCCTGCATTGTTCTACAGTGCGCACTCTTTGTACGACGTTACTGTCTACACTGGCAAAGCATCTTGTTGACCCGAAATGCTTTGAGACCTGCCGTGGCTTTAACTGGTGTCCGTAACTGCCCGATCTTTGACGGACGTCTGAAGATCTCTCTGATTTTGTGTCCTCTCAGCAAGTATTATCTTGCCGACAGGTAGCCACGTAACGGTAAAAAAAAACTAAGTTTATTTTCCTGCTCCTTGTCGGTGGTCTTATTGTGGTTCTTCCATGAGAGCACTTCATTTATTATTTGACTAAAGTCGTAGTCATTGTTCCTAAAGACCTTGGGTAGATGGCTCAGCTAATGGCGCAGACTAATGGCGGCTGATATCGTTCCTTCACGGTGTTTGTTACGCAGTACTCAAGGTATCACTTTTTTTATTTTCTGATTTTACACTGCTCGGTGAGGTATTTGGCTTGTCATTCGTTATAGGACAATTGCAACAAATATTATACAGAACACATAATGTCTTAAAATATTACCTCTGGCCGCCCTTATTCAACGTGGCATGGACAAAAATGGTTCTAATGGCTCTGAGCACTATGGGACTTAACATCTGTGGTCATCAGTCCCCTAGAACTTAGAACTACTTAAACCTAACGAACCTAATGACATCACACACATCCATGTCCGAGGCAGGATTCGAACCTGCGAGACTTGAACCTAGGACCTTTCGGTCCACCGCTGCTCACGCTAACCACGGGACCACAGCGCTCCTGGCATGGACATATAACATGCCCCCAATAATAAGTTTTGGTATTGTTTCCGTCCTATGACAAGTAATTTATTTTTAACGATTATTATTCTTCATGAAAATTTCTGACATGTCTGACCAATAACTGCTAATTTAAAGTTAAACAAAACTGTCATTTTAAGATGGGTATTGTTTAAGAAACAGTTTGTACTACAGCGTTTTTGGACAGACAGAATCAGAAAATCAAAAAAGTACATCCACAACAGGAATCTAACTTTCAAACTCCGGTAAAACATTATCCCCTGCACTTTCGTTTCTATTTGTTCCTTCTTCTGTTTTCTTCTGCAATTCTGTGCGGATGTCACTCTATGTCTCACACAGTTCTCGTTACAGAGGACGACCAGTCCTCTGAACAATCACGCTGAGCTACTGTGCTGGCTGCAGAAAGTCGGCAGCACTGCCAGTAGAGTGGCGAAACTTGGGGAGGCTACCGTAAACTAACGTAAGGAAGCGTAGACTACGGTAGCTTTGGTCGTTAAGATCGTACCTGCATTACCTGTAAGCTAGATGTTTGCATATCTATCAGGCGTTGCTTCATAACGAGGGCATTTTTTACATTTGCGATCATTGTCGTGCTACCAATAGATTCCCCTAGAAAGTGGTAGCCCTAAACTGTCTAGAAAGTGAGTGACATTATGTAAAGGGCCGTGTGACCATCAGAACATTTTTGTTCTAAAGAGCTATCCTGCTGTCTGTTATTTAAGAATTAACAGTTTTCATAGCAAAATAGAAATTGTAAAAGTTTGATTGAGTTTGCATTGAAAAATTGATTTGTAACGTGAAACAGAGAGGTGTTGTAGTAAAAATACATAAAACAATACAAATTCGTCATATAGCGCTCTAAAACGCTATTTCCTAAGAAAAGATAATAAGATAAAAAGATCTGCAAAATAAAAATATATCAAATATCGCTTCAATACTTCGTCGAACTTATACAAAACATGTTCCTGTCAGTCATAAAAAACTTTTGCATTATCACTAATAACAGGAAACTCTTGCCATTGATCACGATGAAGAACGTTCTATTGCGTACAAAATAAAAACAATAATTATATATTTTTTTATGTTTGTGTATGTAAACTGTACTTGCATCTAAAGTAATTGGCTTGATTACATGAAAGCGGAGAGTTACGCTGTCAACTAATTTTTATTACTTATAAAAGACAATTTATATTTTATAAGGATATGAAATACACAATGGTCCAACACTGCATGACGTGTTGTTCTAATTACGTGCAAAACAAATATCGAAAGAGGCAAAATAGCAAAAAGAAGGCTTCGGCTCTCAGTTTCTCTCTTAAACATTCGCTTACGTTTCATTCTCTACCGACGTTACTAATATTATGGGTATTCCTACCATTTACTACGTCATTTACGTAATGGACCGTAGTTTCGGTAGAGCGCAACGCTAATTGCTACAGATTTTGAATCAAGGTACGTGTCGTACATTTGATTACTGTTTCTTTGACACATACACTCCTGGAAATGGAAAAAAGAACACATTGACACCGGTGTGTCAGACCCACCATACTTGCTCCGGACACTGCGAGAGGGCTGTACAAGCAATGATCACACGCACGGCACAGCGGACACACCAGGTACCGCGGTGTTGGCCGTCGAATGGCGCTAGCTGCGCAGCATTTGTGCACCGCCGCCGTCAGTGTCAGCCAGTTTGCCGTGGCATACGGAGCTCCATCGCAGTCTTTAACACTGGTAGCATGCCGCGACAGCGTGGACGTGAACCGTATGTGCAGTTGACGGACTTTGAGCGAGGGCGTATAGTGGGCATGCGGGAGGCCGGGTGGACGTACCGCCGAATTGCTCAACACGTGGGGCGTGAGGTCTCCACAGTACATCGATGTTGTCGCCAGTGGTCGGCGGAAGGTGCACGTGCCCGTCGACCTGGGACCAGACCGCAGCGACGCACGGATGCACGCCAAGACCGTAGGATCCTACGCAGTGCCGTAGGGGACCGCACCGCCACTTACCAGCAAATTAGGGACACTGTTGCTCCTGGGGTTTCGGCGAGGACCATTCGCAACCGTCTCCATGAAGCTGGGCTACGGTCCCGCACACCGTTAGGCCGTCTTCCGCTCACGCCCCAACATCGTGCAGCCCGCCTCCAGTGGTGTCGCGACAGGCGTGAATGGAGGGACGAATGGAGACGTGTCGTCTTCAGCGATGAGAGTCGCTTCTGCCTTGGTGCCAATGATGGTCGTATGCGTGTTTGGCGCCGTGCAGGTGAGCGCCACAATCAGGACTGCATACGACCGAGGCACACAGGGCCAACACCCGGCATCATGGGGTGGGGATCGATCTCCTACACTGGCCGTACACCACTGGTGATCGTCGAGGGGACACTGAATAGTGCACGGTACATCCAAACCGTCATCGAACCCATCGTTCTACCATTCCTAGATCGGCAAGGGAACTTGCTGTTCCAACAGGACAATGCACGTCCGCATGTATCCCGTGCCACCCAACGTGCTCTAGAAGGTGTAAGTCAACTACCCTGGCCAGCAAGATCTCCGGATCTGTCCCCCATTGAGCATGTTTGGGACTGGATGAAGCGTCGTCTCACGCGGTCTGCACGTCCAGCACGAACGCTGGTCCAACTGAGGCGCCAGGTGGAAATGGCATGGCAAGCCGTTCCACAGGACTACATCCAGCATCTCTACGATCGTCTCCATGGGAGAATAGCAGCCTGCATTGCTGCGAAAGGTGGATATACACTGTACTAGTGCCGACATTGTGCATGCTCTGTTGCCTGTGTCTATGTGCCTGTGGTTCTGTCAGTGTGATCATGTGATGTATCTGACCCCAGGAATGTGTCAATAAAGTTTCCCCTTCCTGGGACAATGAATTCACGGTGTTCTTATTTCAATTTCCTGGAGTGTATTTCCAACCGAAATTATTCATGGGACAAAATTTTGTTAGACTTTTTTGTATTGTTAGCAAGCGACAAATCGCTCTTTGGTGTCCGAGTGCACGAATTTGGGTTGCTCCCATATGCATTAGAAAGTTTGATGTAACATGTATTGCTCATATTTGATACCAGCCACCACATGTCACTATTCAAAGAGCGCGTCTACTGATATCTGAGTATGTGTTAATGAATATAGCTTGTACGTGAAAAACGTAATATAAATTTAAGAGTGGTTTCATTTAGAAGCCAAACTTTGGTGCGTTTAGATATCGCTGCACGAATTTATTTTAATTGCACCTAGAAACTGATGGTGATTCACTGTAGCGACGAATCCAGAGAAATACGAGAGAAAAATAAATAAAAAACTGATTCCGAAGGCAACTATTCCGTACAGCAGCTGTTTGCCGCATCGGAGTCACGAGACGGCGTACTCTCTCGAGGAATTTCCGGCATTGATCCAGACGGAACTGTACTGTTTATTTCTGGAAATAACGGGGCAAGTTTGAAGGTTAGCAGTGTGTAAGGTAGTGTTTGTTTGAGTGCCTCGAAAACAATAGAGAAACAGAAGAAATGACTTCAGAAGGCCTATATCTTATGTCCTGGAACTGTGGTTGCTTCCAGTGCTAATAAATAATCATTCCGTACGCCTGCTGTCACCAGTGACGTCAACGCGTTGTCATGGAGATGCTAGGCGCCGGAAACAGGAGGCGCAGCGCACTCTCTCACTTCTGGCTAGGACCTTCACGGTACCGATGGCAAAAGGCCTTGAGTATTCCTCACAAGGCATTCACGGCAAAGGAAAGAGCGGCAACATTAGTTCTTTTCCTGACGATGAGAGTGGAAGTAACAATAAAAATCGTAAATCTTGATTCACAACTGATATGAAGTTATCAGTGAAAAGGATGATAGATCGAAAGCTCCAATGGCATGCATGTACTCACCACTGGGTTTACCTTGTATGTTTCCATCCCTGGTATCATCTTAGGCAACGGTCTGAGACAATTCAGCCCAAAGCATGTCAAGTGGCTCCGATGTAGTATTGATTCACGAACCTTACGTAAGCCACTATTTAATAACTTGGAGAGTCTTATGCTGATTCTAGTATACATATTATCACGTGCGACCTTCTTTAATGACAACAAATGTTTATCTGAAAGGAAACGCTGCTCTCATCATTGAACGTAAGACAGAGAACCGATCCGTATTTGGGGAACACATCTTCTGTTGAGCAGAAATTTTATGTTTTAGCAGATTTGTTATACGGTTTTACTGTTTAAGATTTTATCAGTTTGTAAACCCAAAAACTTGGAACTTTCTGTCATTGTCAGCACAGTAAGGTAGTAAAAGGTGAGATATTTTTGATAGTACCAGGCCGAATGAGCTGCATTTATCAAAAGTTTGTACCTAGTACATATTTTCTGAACGAGTTAATAACTCCCAAGTTTGTGAATCGGGTTGTTACTGTTCCTGGCTGAATCTTCCATCACTCACTGGCGTTGTTGCTCCCAGCAATAGTCTATGTAGAATCACCCAGCAAAAATAATTAAGTATTTTACAAATTACTAGGAACATTTTTTAAATATCTAAACACAGAGAAAAGGTCTAAGCAAACTGGGTATGCCACAAGAAGTCTGCAGATTCCTTCAGAAAGCTTTGGTAGTGTCCGAAACTACACGAAGCCCATCACCGGATTTTGTGTCTGGTGTTATCCTTGGTTTCACCGTTGTGTACCATAGTGGTTGTGCTGTGGTAGCCGTTGTGGTTGTTTTAGATATGAGTGTTTGAAACAGTCGCCATCGTTTTGAATGTTTTCGCCTCTATGTAGTAAAAATTTCGATATTATCCCATAACGATCTCGAGCTTTTACAAATGGCTAAAAATGGTTCAAATGGCTCTGAGCACTATGGGACTCAACTGCTGAGGTCATTAGTCCCCTAGAACTTAGAACTAGTTAAACCTAACTAACCTAAGGACATCACAAACAACCATGCCCGAGGCAGGATTCGAACCTGCGACCGTAGCGGTCTTGCGGTTCCAGACTGCAGCGCCTTTAACCGCACGGCCACTTCGGTCGGCTATTTTACAAATGTTCTTAAATGTTAAAGAATGTCTTAGAATATTCATGAAAATTCCAGAACACAATTTGGAAACGGGACAGACTGCACTGATCCTTGTTCCGGCAAAGTCGATTTAACCGATGAGTTGTGCAACGTAGTGAGGGCAGATGAATAGCGCTTAGAAATTTATACACTCCTGGAAATGGAAAAAAGAACACATTGACACCGGTGTGTCAGACCCACCATACTTGCTCCGGACACTGCGAGAGGGCTGTACAAGCAATGATCACACGCACGGCACAGCGGACACACCAGGAACCGCGGTGTTGGCCGTCGAATGGCGCTAGCTGCGCAGCATTTGTGCACCGCCGCCGTCAGTGTCAGCCAGTTTGCCGTGGCATACGGAGCTCCATCGCAGTCTTTAACACTGGTAGCATGCCGCGACAGCGTGGACGTGAACCGTATGTGCGGTTGACGGACTTTGAGCGAGGGCGTATAGTGGGCATGCGGGAGGCCGGGTGGGCGTACCGCCGAATTGCTCAACACGTGGGGCGTGAGGTCTCCACAGTACATCGATGTTGTCGCCAGTGGTCGGCGGAAGGTGCACGTGCCCGTCGACCTGGGACCGGACCGCAGCGACGCACGGATGCACGCCAAGACCGTAGGATCCTACGCAGTGCCGTAGGGGACCGCACCGCCACTTACCAGCAAATTAGGGACACTGTTGCTCCTGGGGTTTCGGCGAGGACCATTCGCAACCGTCTCCATGAAGCTGGGCTACGGTCCCGCACACCGTTAGGCCGTCTTCCGCTCACGCCCCAACATCGTGCAGCCCGCCTCCAGTGTTGTCGCGACAGGCGTCAATGGAGAGACGAATGGAGACGTGTCGTCTTCAGCGATGAGAGTCGCTTCTGCCTTGGTGCCAATGGTGGTCGTATGCGTGTTTGGCGCCGTGCAGGTGAGCGCCACAATCAGGACTGCATACGACCGAGGCACACAGGGCCAACACCCGGCATCATGGTGTGGGGAGCGATCTCCTACACTGGCCGTACACCACTGGTGATCGTCGAGGGGACACTGAATAGTGCACGGTACATCCAAACCGTCATCGAACCCATCGTTCTATCATTCCTAGACCAGCAAGGGAACTTGCTGTTCCAACAGAACAATGCACGTCCGCATGTATCCCGTGCCACCCAACGTGCTCTAGAAGGTGTAAGTCAACTACCCTGGCCAGCAAGATCTCCGGATCTGTCCCCCATTGAGCATGTTTGGGACTGGATGAAGCGTCGTCTCACGCGGTCTGCACGTCCAGCACGAACGCTGGTCCAACTGAGGCGCCAGGTGGAAATGGCATAGCAAGCCGTTCCACAGGACTACATCCAGCATCTCTACGATCGTCTCCATGGTAGAATAGCAGCCTGCATTGCTGCGAAAGGTGGATGTACACTGTACTAGTGCTGACATTGTGCATGCTCTGTTGCCTGTGTCTATGTGCCTGTGGTTCTGTCAGTGTGATCATGTGATGTATCTGACCCCAGGAATGTGTCAATAAAGTTTCCCCTTCCTGGGACAATGAATTCACGGTGTTCTTATTTCAATTTCCGGGAGTGTATATACGTCAATGAAGAAAAACTTCGTACACAAAGAATAGTCGTGAGAACGAACGTTTTTAGCAACAAAACTTCACGTATCCAGGATGAATTTTCACTCTGCAGCGGAGTCGGCACTGGTAAATTAAATCTGTGAGCCGGGCCGTGGGACTTTTACCTTACGGAGGCAAATTTTCTACCGGCTGAGCTATCCAAGCACGACTCACGACCCGCCCTCACAGCTTTAGTTGCGCTAGTAGCTCACTTTCTATCTTCTAAACATCTCATAAGTTCTCCTGCATACCTTGGTGGAGTAACACTGCCGGAAGAAAGGATATTCTCTGTAATATGCACAGTTTGTATTCTGATGAAGCTTCCTAATGCTGAATGAGATGAAATTAACTGCTTGTTAAGTAATTAAATAAGAGTGTTTATTCCATAATGAAGGAACAGACTAGGCAGGAAAGTGACTCCCTTTAAGAAATTTATGGCGCTTGTGGACCCATACCCAAGAAGACTAGTTGAAAGTATCACGTTACTATGAAAATAATGTATTTGGAGCACAAATACCTCTCTGATAGATTTGCATACATTTACTAGTCCTAATGGCAATTTAAAACGCTATTGTGCTTCGCATCTTTACTGGCCGATCCTCGATGAGGTCGTAGATGAAGATGATTATAATTTGTTCTTTTGTATCCAGACATTGTGGCGTATAGAAGCGTCTCGTCGCAGAGAAAACCTTTTACACAATATGTGTTGTGGTTATTACTAATAAAGTTACGCTGAAGGTGGACATTACTATTCGTTTTTTCAAAAAACTACTAGTAGCATTTACTATGAAGTTGTCCGATGTCCGATGTATTTCGTAAGAATTGGTACTTTTACCTAGAACACTTTTTTGAGGTAGAGGAAATATAGGTTGAGCGCTTGACTTCTTTTCAAAAACAAATCGTAATCACACGAAAGACTGCAAGATGAATTTTCATTCTAAAGCGGACTGTGCGCTGATTTGAAACGTTCTGACAGATAAAAACTGTTTGCCGGACTAGGACTGTCCGTTGGGCTGTTTTAATCTGCCTGACGTTTCACGCATTAGGTAATTATTACTATAAAATGCATAAGTTTATTAGTTGCAATTTATTCGGCAAATTTTTTTCCACATTCCACGTCTTTGTAAATGAAGTACGTAGTCGTGTATGGAGATGAGGCAGTAGAAAGACAGTTGAAGCTGAAGTTGAAGGACGGTCTGCTCATCAGCAGATTATTGGAAGTCCTTGCGTAATTCGAGGATGAAACTTTATTTCGCTTCATAGTTTCTCAATTACTGAATAACAGCAAGGGAAAGTTAAAGCAAGTAACACTGGGAGTACGAAGTTTTGCATGCAAGAGTACCACTGCCCAAAGTCTCGCAAACTTCGTTTAAAAAAGACCTCCACGGCTAAGCGGAGCCCCGGACTGGCGCTTGACGTGTTCCCACGGCGCGGCGCGGCGCCTGGGCTGACATTTCAGCGGCTCCGCCGCCAAACTGACATTTCCCGTCAGCCTGAGCGGCGGCACCGCCTCTTACGCGACATTTTCCTGCCAACTGTGGCTGCTCCTTTCAGCCGCAGGCGCCAGTTTTATACTGTAATTCTCTCTAGCTCTCCGTAGTGAGCAGCTGTGAAATATCGCACGTAGCTCAGCCCGTCTGTCAGAAATGTTTTTCCAGAGCACAAGTGGCAATCTTTACAGTGTTTCGCGAGGGTGGTTTGCTAAGTCTGGTAAATTTCCATGAAAGAATGGAACATTTTTGCTGTCCCTCCATAGTTGGTAAGCTTGGTTACTCCACGTGTCATATAAAGAATTGCAAAACGTAGAGCATACAGTTCACTACAAATAGCCGTTCGAATTCGTCAGTGTGTCAACTGTGACCGAAAATGGAAAAAAAAATCCACGCTGTTATTAAGCATTTTCATTTGAAGGGCTAGTCTGACGCGCAAATCAAAACAAAATTCACGTGGATTCTGAAACATTATTGAAGATCATTTGCTTTGGGATTAATGAATTTAAATGTAATCCGACGAGCACCAAAGTCGGAACACGTTCCGTCCGTCCAATTGAGGTCACCACAAAGGAAACCATTGACGAAATTCATGATATGGTAATGCAAACAACATAAAAATTCGAGAGACTGCTGAGACTGTAGGCATCTAAAATGAGCTAGGGTACAATATCCTGCACGGAGAATTGGCTATAAAGAAACTGTGGGTGCGGTAGGTGCGGCGATTGCTTACAGCCGACCAAAAATGCATCCGGCACAACTTCTTAGCACAATCTGTAGCGAAGTTTAATCGCATTCTGCAAACCTTTTGCTCCGATTTGTGACTGTTGATGGAATCTAGATCCATCATTACACATCAGAGTCAAAACGACAGTCTAATCAATATACAAAGGGTGGTGAAAGTGCACGGAAGAAGGAAAAGAGCATTTTGTCAGCTGGTAAGGTGATGACCACTGTTTTCTGGGATTCCCAAGGAATAATCCTCATAGATTACTTGGAAAAAGGCAGAACCAAAAGTGCACCCTATTATTCTTCTTTGTTAGATCGTTTGAAACTTGCGTTGGCTGAAAAAAAACCAAGCTTGGAACGCAAAAAAGCGCTCTTTCACCAGGATAATGCACCATACTACACATTAACGATAACAATGGCGGAAGTGCATGAATTGGGCTTTGAATTGGTTCCTCGTCCACCCTGCTCACCAGACTTAGTCCCAACTGATTTCTTGGAACTTTGGATTGCTAGGAAGAAATTTTCATCAGATGGGAAAGTGATAGTTGTAGTCAACGAGTATTTTGCTGAGCCTGACAGAACCTGTTTTTTCCGATGGGACGAAAGATCTAGAGTATTTCTGTGCGAATGTATATCCCTCAAAGGGGATTATTCCGAGAAGTAGGGGGAACCGTCTACAAAACAAACGTTTTTTTTCTTGCTTTTTACCAGACTTACCAAACCACCCTCTTATTTCGGAGAAGGTGGCACGCAGAATCACGGGGCGAAGGGAGGTCTTGGTGCTCGGTTCCTATTTGAGTTAACAACATGGGATGAAAAGTTTTTGGTTTAGTCCAGACCAACGGTCATTTGTGTAGCCATTCCGTCTGACTGGTTGCAGTATATTAAGCAAGGTTTGAACGACGAAATGGAGCTGGAGACAAGGCAAAGTGTGCGAATTGATTGATTCTTTTCGTGAAAGATGTTTATTGGGCTAAAGTTAATGCTCAGCTAATGGTACAGTTTTTATGTGTACCATTTGATTTTTTCCTACGAATATTTGAAAAAAAACACTTTTCTGGAGGGTTTTTGAGGCGCGTCACTTCTGTACTTTCAGCTTGTACGAATCAGTTCAAACTTTGCATTAAGGTGAATAAATGTAGAAACTCAAAATAAAATTCTTCTAATCTGATAATCTTGACTCGTTGTCGAGGTACGATGGAGTACAGTCTAGGTAAATGTGACACATAAAATTCATTCTTACCAGGACTGAATGATCGGAAACGATTTGAAGTGATTCAAATAAATAAAAAATGCATTCTTACGATAAAATTGAAAAAAAAATATTAATTTTCTTTCAAAAATCTAGCCCCATTTAAATTTAAAGTACAAAAAACACGTTTTTTTATTGGGTCTTTTACTCCCGGCAATTCTGGGTTTCAAACTTGTGGGAATCAGTTCATATTTTGTAAGAAGGTTGACAGATACATGTAATTAACGCTCGTCCTGTTTTTTTATGTGAAAGCTTTATCTATTATCACGATATAAGCAACAAGCATCGGAACACAGTAAACCACCTATGCCGGATCAGTAGTCGCCCGAGTCAACAAAAATGTACATCGGATGCCAAGCTATGGCGGTCTGTTGTCAAAATTATAACAGAGCGGAAGTTGGGAACCAGAATGAAAAATGTTCAATTATAGCAGAAAAAAGGCGAATATGTGCTGTGGGAGTGTAATGCATGTAAAAGAAGGGAACTGGCGTTTCGACTTATATGGCAGCTTCAAATACTGTACATCGAAATCGAAGCATCTTGATACATTCGCGCTGTTTTACGAGTTAACCCTATTTTCCAAGCGCAGTGGGCTGTCTAAGCTCCAAGGTGTTGGCACACCTGCATCTTGGAATTTATAGGCTAACGTCCCTGATGCTGAGCCCGAAGTCCATAAGATTCACCAGCCATAATAAACAGTATTAATATCATATGGCTGTAATTTCTGGGGGTTGATTTGTTCCTTAGGAGATGACATCACGTATCAAGTTCCTTTACTTGACGCGATGCACTATATTGCATGAATGGATACTAAAACTAACAAATAAAAAAGCGTGAATATGTCTAGATGTTTTGATTTAAGGGCCTTTGTGGTTGCCAGATAAGTCGAAAAGCTAACTGTCTTCTTTAACATCCCTAATTCTGCCCAAGACGTATTCGCTGACTTTGTGCTATGGTACGAGAATTTTCCATTCTAGTCACATTAATTTTTACAAAAATATTGTATCAAACTTTCTCACTACATTTTCTACTATGGATTCTCGTTTCCTTTCCCAAATGACTCCAGTCACTAATGCTATGTCTAGCTCCGCGTGTTTCTTGCACATAATGAATGTTACAACAAATACTGCGACTACTCCAAATACAACTATTCAGGAAGGAGTATGTAAGAAGGAAAAGCAAAGCCCGTGGTTTAGATGTTGGCGTGGCAGCAGGCGCAGTACAGCCTTTCTTCGTCGCGGTACTGGGAGGGGGAGGGTAGCATGCCGAACGCCACTGCCGCTTTTCAGTCCCGAGAAAATCCCCGCTACAAAATTTGATAGCAGGATGAGTGGACCTGGGGCCGCCGCCGCTATCCAGGATTTGACTCGTGACCTCCAGAGCCGGAGTTTAGTGCTCTACCCGCTGGACCACCACGGCCACAGCATGCAACTAGCCACTTCAAATATCATCTATTCATTACCGCCACAAAATTCTTTAGATTTCAGGACAGTGTCATGTTATAAAGCGATGTACCTAAGCTTTGGCCACTGCTGAAAGTGGCCTCCATCAAAATAAGCACAATGCTGGCCATTAGAATTGAGGGGACGGGAAGGATAGCAAGTAGCGAAATTTTACTTTTTGTGCTTATGCACTACTCTAGGAAAAATACATGATTAAATTTGTGGGTGTATACCGTGTGAAATTTAGTATATGGAGTTGCCACCTCTGACAGCAACAATAGCCCTAACGCGAACTGAGGTGAGATGAGAGATACGCGTACGTTACTCCATGTTGCTTCATCTCTACGTTAGAGTTCATTAATCGTTGTGGCTGAGATATGGTGATGCGCCACCCTCTCGATGACTCATGCACATTTCACTCACTGAAGATCTGGAAGCAAGATGCAGATGCCTTACTGCCAGTGATTGTGTGACTATTTTGGCTGATTAGCTCTGTTCCATGGCAGGATGTTTGTTCCCCAAGGGTGATGCAGCGTTCAAAGGCGACAGAGCCGCTGTTCACACAGCTCGCATAATCCAGGACTGGTTATGTGAGCACGAGGAAGAAGTGTCGCATCTCCCGTTCCCACCGCAGTCCTCAGATCTCAGTATTACAGACTCGATGTGAGCTGCTTTCGAGAGGAAGGTGCGTGATCCCTGTCCACCTCCATCATCGTAACTTGAACGTGACATTATTTTGCAGAAAGAATGATTTGAGATTCCCTTAAAAACCATACAGGACCTGTATTTATCCATCTAGAGACGACTGCAAGCTGTTTTGAAACCAATGATTTTCCTACACCGTATTACACACGGTAATGTGTCGTGTTTTTGGTGTTTCCATATTCTTGTTCACCCCCTGTCCATCTACATCTATGTTTATCAAGCCGCCTTGCGTTGTGTGGCGGAGGGTACTTTATGGACCACTTCCGCTTCACCCCTTTCCAATTACTGTCGCAAATGTTTCGCGGAAAGCCTCCGTGCGGGCTCGAATCTCTTTAATTTTATCTTTACGGTCTTCGCGAGGTATACGTAAGAGGAAAGAATACATTTGTTGAGTCCTGTTGGAGCATACCTCCTTGGAACTTTAACACTAAACCACACCGTGATGCAGAAGGCCTCTCTTGCAGCATCTCCACTAGAGTCGGTTGACAGTCTCCGTGACGCTTTCGCGCTTACTAAATGAACCTGTGACGAAACGCGCTGCTCTTTATTGGATCTTCTGTATTTGTTCCGTAAATCTTAACTCGTACGGATCTCATGCTGGCTAGCAATATTCAGGCATTGGTCTAACGATGGTTTTGTAAGCTACGTCCACGTGCGTGGTATGGGCGTGGGAAGCACAAGTCTTCAGGTTTTCGTTGACTGAGCTGAAGATGAATGGTACCTGCCTAGCTCGTGAGTTACCGATTACCAACTGCACTTGGGAAACATCATCGAGTAATGGAACGAAGGGCCATGTAACGTTACAGATATGTTCGAGCAGGCAATGTCGTAAGCATATTATACAGTTAGTGGAATTCATGCCCTTGCAACTAAGGGCTGAAATGTTACACCAGCAGCACAGCAGAAATTTGGAAATCGTCAGCGACAACGTAAAACTATTTGCTGGTGTGGAGTTTTACCCGGGTTTGTAACCTCCCGGTTCCTAATCGGCCTATATGATTGCGATATAATTGACGGTTATCGTATATGTCTAATGAAATTGTACTGTGAGTAAGGTAATCATGTATAAGGAAAATAATACCGGTTAGTAGGAGAAAAGTGTACAATAGACCCCTGTGAAGGTAGGATCTCTTCTAAACCTAATCTAAATACAGATGATAATTTTGAAGTGGGTGGCATATAGTACAATCGCTCACGAACCATACAGTGGGAAAAAGGGTACCACGTAATAGTTAATACCAAAAATACTGATAATACAAAAAATATTGATTAGCTATAATGGGGATAATTAAACGGTCACCAGCGCGCTAGGGCAATGAATCTCCAGACTCTTAAGAAAGATAATGGAAATAAATTTAAAGAAATAATCACTGGCGTGGCAACAGAAGACCACCATGCTTTTCCACAACATAACAGTTCACGAGAAAATAAATGACTCAGAGAGCACTGAGTTTGCACTTACTTATTCTGAAATACTAAATGTGGAAAGTAAAGTTAAATGAAGTTACTGGTTTAAAAAAAGACTGGCTGTAACTTAAACTTTGTTATGTAAAAAATGACTTTCAGTAACCTCAGTGTAACGTAATACAAAATTTAGAAAAAGGCAAGCAAATACATACCAAGCCAGGAGAAGTCACTCGCTAAGCTAAATACAGAGTAAATGAAATTGTGGACTCTTAATTTGTACTGTGTCTTTAGTTATTAGTTTTGGCAGTGAAGTTTTACAATACTTTAAGTGAATGAAATCAATACTTACAATTTCAAATTAGTTAAGCCTCTTTACGCAAGACAAGAATGACAGATACTGAGGCAGAAAATTTACACTGAAACTGGTTTTTAGGAAAAAAACAAAACAGGCAGCAAATAGTTGATCAATTTAAATATTTTTAAGACACTCGGTGATTTCATGGGAAGGAAAGGGGTCCTGCTTGGCAAAAATGTGTGAGGACAATGACAATACAGGTGCCCTACAAGTTTTAACTTTTGCAGGTTATAATTCGGGTTAGTCTTATTTTGTGAAAGGAATGTCACTGGGTAATGCCTCTACAATACTAGTTATATTTTGTCACGTAACAGTCTTACGATGGTGTAGCTGTGCGGACGACGAAGAACGTAGCCGACGACAATGCTGAGCTGCCGCTGCTGGTGGTGGTTGAGAACCACGAGTCGTCTCCAAAGCCATGGATGATTATGGGACAGGCAGCAGTTAGCACTGCAGCTTCCTCAGCCTATCCACTCCTACCATGCTCTCAATACCCGCGGGTTAAAGAAATAGGTGAGCTTACACTAGCTACACACCGCGTCTGCGTGAGCGCCCAACAAACACACACGCACTAAGCTACTCTGTTTCCTCTCTGCTCATAGCGTGACAGAGACTCTACATATCCAAAGATGAACAACGGCACAGCTACAGCCATTTCGTTGTTGCAATCGATACATTAAAAATCAAATTTCCTTGGCTATTATCCAGCAATTTACAATAATTACATTGTTGTTGTTGTTGCTGTTGTGGTATTCAGTCCTGAGACTGGTTTGATGCAGATCTCGATGCCACTCTATTCTGTGCAAGCTTCTTCATCTCCCAGTACCTACTGCAGCCTACATCCTGAATCTGCTTAGTGTATTCATCTCTTGGTCTCCCTCTACGATTTTTACCCTCCACGCTGCCCTCCAATACTAAATTGGTGATCCCTTGATGCCTCAGAATATGCCCTACCAACCGATCCCTTCTTCTAGTCGTGCCACAAGCTCCTCTTCTCCCCAATTCTATTCAATACCTCCTCATTAGTTATGTGATCTACCCATCTAATCTTCAGCATTCTTCTGTAGCACCACATTTCGAAAGCTTCTATTCTCTTCTTGTCTAAACTATTTATCGTCCATGTTTCACTTCCATACATGGCTACACTCCATACAAATACTTTCAGAACCTACTTCCTGGCACTTAAATCAATACTCGATGTTAACAAATTTATCTTCTTCAAAAACGCTTTTCTTGCCATTGCCAGTCTACATTTCATATCTTCTCTACTTCGACCGTCATCAGTTATTTTGCTCCCCAAATAGCAAAACTCCTTTACTACGTTAAGTGTCTCATTTCCTAATCTAATTCTCTCAGCATCACCCGACTTTTTTCGACTACATTCCATTATCCTTGTTTTGCTTTTGTTGATGTTCATCTTATACCCTCCTTTCAAGACACTATCCATTCCATTCAAGTGCTCTTCCAAGTCCTTTGCTGTCTCTGACAGAATTACAATGTCATCGGCGAACCTCAAAGTTTTTATTTCTTCTCCATGGATTTTAATACCTACTCCGAACTTTTCTTTTGTTTCCTTTATTGCTTGCTCAATATACAGATTGAATAACATCGGGGATAGGCTACAACCCTGTCTCACTTCCATCCCTACCACTGCATCCCTTTCATATCCCTCGACTCTTTATAACTGCCATATGGTTTCTGTACAAATTGTAAATAGCCTTTCACTCCCTGTATTTTACCCCTGCCACCTTCAGAATTTGAAAGAGAGTATTACAGTCAACATTGTCAAAAGCTTTCTCTAAGTCTACAAATGCTAGAAACGTAGGTTTGCCTTTCCTTAATCTTTCTTCTAAGATAAGTCATAAGGTCAGTATTGCCTCACGTGTTCCAAGACTTCTGCGGAATCCAAACTGATCTTCCCCGAGGTCGGCTTCTACCAGTTTTTCCATTCGTCTGTAAAGAATTCGCGTTAGTATTTTGCAGCTGTGACTTATTAAACTGATAGTTCGGTAATTTTCACATCTGTCAACACCTGCTTTCTTTGTGATTGGAATTATTATATTCTTCTTGAAGTCTGAGGGAATTTCGCCTGTCTCATACATCTTGCTCACCAGATGGTAGAGTTTTGTCAGGACTGGCTCTCCCAAGGCTGTCAGTAGTTCTAATGGAATGTTGTCTACTCCTGGGGCCTTGTTTCGACTCAGGTCTTTCAGTGCTCTGTCAAACTCTTCACTAAGTATCGTATCTCCCATTTCATCTTCATCTACATCCTCTTCCATTTCCATAATATTGTCCTCAAGAACATCGCCCCTGCATAGACCCTCTATATGCTCCTTCCACCTTTCTGCTTTCTCTTCTTTGCTTAGAACTGGGTTTCCATCTGAGCTCTTGATATTCATGCAAGTGGTTCTCTTTTCTCCAAAGGTCTCATTAATTTTCCTGTAGGAAGTATCTATCTTACCCCTCGTGAGATAAGCCTCTACATCCTTACATTTGTCCTCTAGCCATCCCTGCTTAGCCATTTTGCACTTCCTGTCGATCTCATTTTTGAGACGTTTGTATTCATTTTTGCCTGCTCATTTACTGCATTTTTATATTTTCTCCTTTCATCAATGAAATTCAGTATCTCTTCTGTTATCCAAGGATTTCTACTAGCCCTTGTCTTTTTACCCACTTAATCCTCTGCTGCCTTCACTATTTCATCCCTCAAAGCTACCCATTCTTCTTCTACTATATTTCTTTCCGCCATCCCTGTCAATTGTTCCCTTATGCTCTCCCTGAAACTCTTTACAACCTCTGGTTCTTTCAGTTTATCCAGTTCCCATCTTCTTAAATTCCTACCTTTTTGCAGTTTTTTCAGTTTTAATCTACAGTTCATAACCAATAGATTGTGGTCAGAGTCCACATCTGCCCCTGGAAATGTCTTACAATTTACAACCTGGTTCCTAAATCTCTGTCTTACCATTATAACATATATCTGAAACCTTTTAGTATCTCCAGGGTTCTTCCATGTATACAACCTTCTTTCATGATTCTTGAACCAAGTGTTAGCTATGATTAAGTTCTGCTCTGTGCAAAATTCTACCAGGCGGCTTCCTCTTTCATTTCTTAGCCCTAATCCATCTTCATCTACTACGTTTCCTTCTCTTCCTTTTCCTACTGTTGAATTCCAGTCACCCATGACTCCTAAATTTTCATCTCCCTTCACTACTTGAATAATTTCTTTTATCTCATCATACATTTCATCAATTTCTTCATCATCTGCAGACCTAGTTGGCATATAAACTTGTACTACTGTAGTAGGCGTGGGCTTCGTGTCTATCTTGGCCACAATAATGCGTTCACTATGCTGTTTGTAGTAGCTTACCCGCACTCCTATTTTTTTTATTAATTATTAAACCTACTCCTGCATTACCCCTATTTGATTTTGTATTTATAACCCTGTATTCACCTGACCAAAAGTCTTGTCCCTCCTGCCACCGAACTTCACTAATTCCCACTATATCTGACTTTAACCTATCCATTTCCCTTTTTAAATTTTCTAACTTACCTGCCCAATTAAGGGATCTGACATTCCACGCTCCGATCCGTAGAACGCCAGTTTTCTTTCTCCTGATAACGACGTCCTCTTGAGTAGTCCCCGCCCGGAGATCCGAATGGGGGACTATTTTACCTCCGGAATATTTTACCCAAGAGGATGCCATCATCATTTAATCATACAGTAAAGCTGCATGCCCTCGGGAAATATTACGGCTGTAGTTTCCCATTGCTTTCAGCCATTCGCAGTACCACAACAGCAAGGCCGTTTTGGTTATTGCTACAAGGCCAGATCAGTCAATGATCCAGACTGTTGCCCCTGCAACTACTGAAAAGGCTGCTGCCCCTCTTCAGGACCCACACGTTTCTCTGGCCTCTCAACAGATAACCCTCCGTTGTGGTTGCACCTATGGTGCAGCTATCTGTATCGTTGAGGCACGCAAGCCTCCCCACCAACGGCAAGGTCCATGGTTCATACGGGGATGATTACATTATAATTACAATATATTATGTATATTACATTTAAATTACCATATATTATATACATTGAGAAATAAACACACTATTACATCCACTATACATTAAACATAGTTTCTGTAACAAAGCCTACAGATTCAGAATTAGAAGTACAGCACAAGTTGTGAACGGACATTAAACACCGAAAAATTTTGATGGTGCCCAAGATATTTTACCTGCATTTCGGTGTTACAGGTTCTCATATTCAACTGAACAGTTTTTACTGTAGGAGCACATGTCATAAACTGGCACAGATCTTCCACCTAAGTAACTCTAGGAAGCGCTATAAACTGTGGCTACAGCCTTATCTCTTAAATCCTTCTAGTGACAATGTTCCTGTGTCAGTGTCAGCAGATGTCTGTAAATTAGTCCATCAGTTTTATAGTGCGGATCTGGGACAGCAGTACTTCTTCTTCTTTCAGGTAAGCAACTAGAATGTTCAGTCATATGCAGTTTTTGATATCTCGGCCAAGGGTGGTGCACAACCAGGTAGAAAATAAAAATGAAGTTTATTGTAACACACACAAACAATCTTCTAGGGCAGCAGTTAGTTTGGAACACAATGATTGAAAACAAGTCACGTCTCGAATATTGAAAGAATAATAATATCTGAAGGCTGAAGGACTGAAAATGACACAGCATATTGAAAGTTCCAAACTCCTATCTCCATACTCTAAGCATGCCACAGAGAAAGTCCTGAAGGGAAGTGCAAAAGTTAAAGTCCCTAGGGGATGGGCAAAAGTTAAAGTCCTGAAGCGACACACAAATGTTCAAGTCTGGAATATTCCCGATGAAAAACAACGACAAATATTACAAAGTCGACATGCCGATCACGTCACTGGAGGCCACAGGTCTTCATGGTACAGACCATGAATGCTGCAGATCCATAGCTGGCAACTCCTGAAAGTGAAGGTCGACGTGGATGACGTCATCGTCGTAGTGGGGGCTCCAGAGAGAGGTACTGGTTATGGGAACGCTGCAGCAGTGTCGCGTGGCCCAGGAAACTCTCTCAGAGAGAACTGCCACATGTAGCCCGGGCGTTGCCCTAAATACTACGCTGAAACCATGATACTGCAGGTACTACTTTGGGTCACATGGTCCACAGAGTGAGAAATGTCCGCCGGCAAGTGGCATCTGGCGATACTTGGGTTGCTGCCTCGTGACTGGGTAGAGATGTACCTCTGAGATTCGTGCCTCCATAAGCTGTCCGTGTTGTTGGTTGCAGTCTGAGTGGGTGCAAGGCCTCGACACAGTCGTTTTGACACAAACGTAGAATATCTGTGATGTATGCAAACTGCAGCTGTTCAAACGTTATAACAATGCCAGTACTGCCCTGTGAGGGTTTGCAAAATAATGTTATAAAAATAAATATAATTTTATAGGATGCCTCTCTATTTCGATGATACGGTAATCTTGAGGCCTAAATGCTTGTTTTATATGTTTTTCCACGTAGACTTCAGAAACGAGTGACAAATCGACTGGTACCTTCTTTGAGAATTTCCTGTGGTAAAGATGTTACATTAATTCTACTGACCACTTTCGATTCATCTTGGCAAACTTGTAATGAAAAAGGCCGAAACAGATATCTCAGACTTTGTGAAAGAAGTGTATTTTGTGTACACTGGCGTAAAGGTTGGGGATAAGGCCATGTCATAGGCTCCCATCGGGTGAGTTTAAGTTGCGTGGAAGAAGCCTTGCTTCCTACGCAAATGGGACTGTTGTGCAGAAGACAAACACCTGGCCAATCAGAACGCGCTGAAGTTGAAGGGAGAATGTTCAACTCAGTTCAAAGGTAGACCCAAAAATTCTTCTCCCTCCACTTCACATAAAACTTAGAATTATGAAACAAGGTATAGCACAAGATTGTGACACATTCAATTATGTGGTCAGTAAGTTACTGCTGCTATCAGAAGGTAATGACGGGGATTTTAGTCTGCGTAGACGTTCAGAAACTAGTGAAAGACGGAACATGTCAAGACAAAATGAACGAAATTTAAAGATAATCTTGGACATCCTTTAAACAAGTTCTCAACAATTTTGTTGGTAACCACAAATACCTTGTTTACGAGAGTTGCTAAGAAAATTTATGGATAGCTAGGATGCTGGATAACTTTAAGGTACTGGGTGACTGAACGTGCTTGAAGTTGCAGGTTTTCGACTGATGCATGAGCTTTTTTTTTTTTTTTGTCGTCAGTCTACTGACTGGTTTGATGCGGCCCGCCACGAATTCCTTTCCTGTGCTAACCTCTTCATCTCAGAGTAGCACTTGCAACCTACGTCCTCAATTATTTGCTTGACATATTCCAATCTCTGTCTTCCTCTACAGTTTTTGCCCTCTACCGCTCCCTCTAGTACCATGGAAGTCATTCCCTCATGTCTTAGCAGATGTCCTATCATCCTGTCCCGTCTCCTTATCAGTGTTTTCCACATATTCCTTTCCTCTCCGATTCTGCGTAGAACCTCCTCATTCCTTACCTTATCAGTCCACCTAATTTTCAACATTCGTCTGTAGCACCACATCTCAAATGCTTAGATTTTCTTCTGTTCCGGTTTTCCCACAGTCCATGTTTCACTACCATACAATGCTGTACTCCAGACGTACATCCTCAGAAATTTCTTCCTCAAATCAAGGCCGGTATTTGATATTAGTAGACTTCTCTTGGCCAGAAATGCCTTTGTTGCCATAGCGAGTCTGCTTTTGATGTCCTCCTTGCTCCGTCCGTCATTGGTTATTTTACTGCCTAGGTAGCAGAATTCCTTAACTTCATTGACTTCGTGGCCATCAATCCTGATGTTAAGTTTCTCGCTGTTCTCATTTCTACTACTTCTCATATCCTTCGTCTTTCTCCGATTTACTCTCAAACCATACGGTGTACTCATTAGACTGTTCATTCCGTTCAGCAGATCATTTAATTCTTCTTCACTTTCACTCAGGATAGCAATGTCATCAGCGAATCGTATCATTGATATCCTTTCACCTTGTATTTTAATTCCACTCCTGAACCTTTCTTTTATTTCCATCATTGCTTCCTCAATGTACAGATTGAAGAGTAGGGGCGAAAGGCTACAGCCTCGTCTTACACCCTTCTTAATACGAGCACTTCGTTCTTGATCGTCCACTCTTATTATTCCCTCTTGGTTGTTGTACATATTGTATATGACCCGTCTCTCCCTATAGCTTACCCCTACTTTTTTCAGAATCTCGAACAGCTTGCACCATTTTATATTGTCGAACGGTTTTTCCAGGTCGACAAATCCTATGAAAGTGTCTTGATTTTTCTTTAGCCTTGCTTCCATTATTAGCCGTAACGTCAGAATTGCCTCTCTCGTCCCTTTACTTTTCCTAAAGCCAAACTGATGGTCACCTAGCGCATTCTCAATTTTCTTTTCCATTCTTCTGTATATTATTCTTGTAAGCAGCTTCGATGCATGGGCCGTTAAGCTGATTGTGCGATAATTCTCGCACTTGTCAGCTCTTACCGTCTTCGGAATTGTGTGGATGATGCTTTTCAGAAAGCCAGATGGTATATCGCCAGATTTATATATTCTACACACCAGCGTGAATAGTCGTTTTGTTGCCACTTCCCCCAATGATTTTAGAAATTCTGATGGAATGTTATCTATCCCTTCTGCCTTATTTGACCGTACGTCCTCCAAAGCTCTTTTAAATTCCGATTCTAATACTGGATCCCCTATCTCTTCTAAATCGACTCCTGTTTCTTCTTCTATCAGATCAGACAAATCTTCACCCACATAGAGGCTTTCAATGTATTCTTTCCACCTATCTGCTCTCTCCTCTGGATTTAACAGTGGAATTCCCGTTGCACTCTTAATGTTACCACCGTTGCTTTTAATGTCACCAAAGGTTGTTTTGACTTTCCTGCATGCTGAGTCTGTCCTTCCGACAATCATATCTTTTTCGATGTCTTCACATTTTTCCTGCAGCCATTTCGTCTTAGGTTCCCTGCACTTCCTATTTATTTCATTCCTCAGCGACTTGTATTTCTGTATTCCTGATTTTCCCGGAACATGTTTGTACTTCCTCCTTTCATCAATCAACTGAAGTATTTCTTCTGTTACCCATGGTTTCTTCGCAGCTACTTTCTTTGTACCTATGTTTTCCTTCCCAACTTCTGTGATGGCCCTTTTTAGAGATGTCCATTCCTCTTCAACTGTACTGCCTACTGCGCTATTCCTTATTGCTGTATCTATAGCGTTAGAGAACTTCAAACGTATCTCGTCAATCCTTAGTACTTCCGTATCCCACTTCTTTGCGTATTGATTCTTCCTGACTAATGTCTTGAACTTCAGCCTACTCTTCATCACTACTATATTGTGATCTGAGTCTATATCTGCTCCTGGGTACGCCATACAATCCAGTATCTGATTTCGGAATCTCTGTCTGACCATGATGTAATCTAATTGAAATCTTTCCGTATCTCCCGGCCTTTTCCAAGTATACCTCCTCCTCTTGTGATTCTTGAACAGGATATTCGCTATTACTAGCTGAAACTTGTTACAGAACTCAATTAGTCTTTCTCCTCTTTCATTCCTTGTCCCAAGTCCATATTCACCTGTAACCTTTTCTTCTACTACTTCCCCTACAACTGCATTCCAGTCGCCCATGACTATTAGATTTTCGTCCCCCATTACATACTGCATTACCCTTTCAATATCCTCATACACTTTCTCTATCTGTTCATCTTCAGCTTGCGACGTCGACATGTATACCTGAACTATCGTTGTCGGTGTTGGTCTGCTGTCGATTCTGATTAGAACAACCCGGTCACTGAACTGTTCACAGTAACACACCCTCTGCCCTACCTTCCTATTCATAACGAATCCTACACCTGTTATACCATTTTCTGCTGCTGTTGATATTACCCGATACTCATCTGACCAGAAATCCTTGTCTTCCTTCCACTTCACTTCACTGTCTTCTACTACATCTAGATTGAGCCTTTGCATTTCCCTTTTTAGATTTTCTAGTTTCCCTACCACGTTCAAGCTTCTGACATTCCACGCCCCGACTCGTAGAACGTTATCCTTTCGTTGATTATTCAATCTTTTTCTCATGGTAACCTCCCCCTTGGCAGTCCCCTCCCGGAGATCCGAATGGGGGACTATTCCGGAATCTTTTGCCAATGGAGAGATCATCATGACACTTCTTCAATTACAGGCCACATGTCCTGTGGATACACGTTACGTGTCTTTAATGCAGTAGTTTCCATTGCCTTCTGCATCCTCATGTCGTTGATCATTGCTGATTCTTCCGCCTTTAGGGGCAATTTCCCACCCCTAGGACAAGAGAGTGCCCTGAACCTCTATCCGCTCCTCCGCCCTCTTTGACAAGGCCGTTGGCAGAATGAGGCTGACTTCTTATGCCGGAAGTCTTCGGCCGCCAATGCTGATTATTTATCAAAATTCAGGCAGTGGCGGGGATCGAACCCGGGACCGAAGACGTTTTGATTATAAACCAAAGACGCTACCTCTAGACCACGGGTACCCATGAGCTGCTGTGTGGAAAATCTAGGTGCTGTGAATCAGAAATAGGGGGAGAGATTCCATTAAAACATTAAACAAATGGAGGATAGTGTGCTGAAAGGAGGTGTCAAGATAAAACTACCACAAGAACAAAGGAATAACGTCAAATTAAATAAAGTGATGATGAGACAATTAGATTAGCAAATGACACATTAAAAGTAGTCGATGAATTTTGCTTTGTAGGTGGCAAAACAACGAACCATAGCTAAAATTGTGAGGCTTTTATACAGACTAGTAATAGCAAAAAAAGTCATTCTTAAAAAGAGAAATTTTTGTTCTGGCGTAACCACAAACGCCGGAACAAAGATGCGGAACGCAAGACCATAGAAGGTGGTGAGGAAACGGCGGCCAATGGTACGCGGAATTGGACCGTGCCGCGACCCCTGCAAGACGTGAATAAAAGCGACGCTCCTGCTAGCCTCGCAGATCGGCATCGAATCGCGGGCGGCAGTTATCAGTGGTGTGTCAGCTTACAGGAACTTTGCGTACAGCAAGAACTTTACTGTTTCCATTGTCGCCTCTCGCTAGCGACATTTGATGTATCTCCAAAGTTAAGTATTGTCGACTGATTTATAGAAATAAAACTACTAATGTTATTTGTTTGAATTGTCGCATAGCATTCTGAGAACGATGCATCCCGTAGGCACCATATTAGCGACGAGTGGGCAAGACCCCACAATTTTGAACATATAACCTGAGTTTATATTTTAGGAAATCTTTTGTGAAGGAATTTTTGTGGAGTGCAGTCTTACACAGAGTTGAAACGTGGACGAAAGTAGTTCAGACACGAAGAAAACCGGTGATTCAAAAATGTTGCGCCGCAGAACAACGCTGAAGGTTAGATGGGTAGATCGAATAAGTAATGAAGATGCACTGAATCGAATTCGGGAGACAAGAAATTTATTGCGCAACTTGACTGAAAGGAGGGACGGTTGCTAGGAGACTTCAGGAGGCATCAAGGAATCGCACATTTGGTAATGGAAGGAATCAATAATTCAAAGGCCGGCCTGAGTGGCCGTGCGGTACTAGGCGCTGCAGTCGGGAACCGAGCGACCGCTACGGTCGCAGGTTCGAATCCTGCCTCGGGCATGGATGTGTGTGATGTCTTAGGTTAGTTAGGTTTAATTAGTTCTAAGTTCTAGGCGACTGATGACCTCAGAAGTTGAGTCGCATAGTGCTCACTGCCATTTGAACCATTTTTTGGATAATTCAAAACAGTCTTAATCGCATTTATTATAATTATACCACCAACCGGTTTCAACCCGACGTAGGGGTCATTTTCTGGGCGTTTACACCATTGGTCGATTGCTGGTGGTGCCACTCCTGTCCACATAACGGCAGGAAACTACAGGAAACTGCCGTTATGTAGATAGGAGTGACACCACCAGCAGTCGACCAATAGTGTAAACGCCCATTAGATGACCCCTACGTCGGGTTGAAACCGGTTGTTGGTATAATAATAATAATAAATACGATTAAGACTGTTTTTGAATAATTGATTAATCGTACTAACCGCTGCTTCATCTCCACAACCATGTTGTCCAAAAAAACTAATGGAAGGAAGTTTAGGAAGCGGGCGGGTGGTAAAAATTGTAGAGGGAGGACAAACCTTGACGACAGTGATCAGGTTCAAATGGATGCAGAGTGTGGTTGTTGCGCAGAGATGAAGAGTTTCGCACAGGATAGATTAGCGTGGGGAGGTTCATTAGATCAGTCTTCGGATCGAAGAACACCATCACCAGCACAACAACAACAACAACAACAACAACAACTGACGGAAACAAAAGAAGTACGTCATTCAAACAAATAGAAGGATCGATGTTGTTGTTGTTGTTGTGGTCATCAGTCCTGAGACTGGTTTGATGCAGCTCTCCATGCTACTCTAGCTGTGCAAGCTTCTTCATCTCCCAGTACCTACTGCAACCTACATCCTTCTGAATCTGCTTAGTGTATTCATCTCTTGGTCTCCCTCTACCATTTTTACCCTCCACGCTGCCCTCCAATAATAAATTGGTGATCTCTCGATGTCTCAGAACATGTCCTACCAACCGATCCCTTCTTCTAGTCAAGTTGTACCACAAGCTCCTCTTCTCCCCAATTCTATTCAATACCTCCTCATTAGTTATGTGATCTACCCATCTAATCTTCAGCATTCTTCTGTAGCACCACATTTCCAAAGCTTCTATTCTCTTCTTGTCTAAACTATTTATCGTCCATGTTTCACTTTCATACATGGCTACACTCCATACAAATACTTTCAGAAACGACTTCCTAACGCTTAAATCTATACTCGATGTTAACAAATTTCTCTTCTTCAGAAACGATTTCCTTGTCATTGTCAGTCTACATTTTATATCCTCTCTACTTCGACCATCATCAGTTATTTTACTCCCTAAATAGCAAAACTCCTTTACTAGTTTAAGTGTCTCATTTCCTAATCTAATTCCCTCAGCATCACCCGACTTAATTAGACTACATTCCATTATCCTCGTTTTGCTTTTGTGGATGTTCATCTTATACCCTCCTTTCAAGACACCATCCATTCCGTTCAATTGCTCTTCCAAGTCCTTTGCTGTCATCGGCGAACCTCGAAGTTTTTATTTCTTCTCCATGGATTTTAATACCTACTCCGAACTTTTCTTTTGTTTCCTTTATTGCTTGCTCAATATACAGATTGAGTAACATCGGGGAGAGGCTACAACCCTGTCTCACTCCCTTCCCAACCACTGCATACCTTTCATACCCCTCGACTCTTATAACTGCCATCTGGTTTCTGTAAAAATTGTAAATAGCCTTTCGCTCCCTGTATTTTACCCCTGCCACCTTCAGAATTTGAAGGAGAGTATTCCAATCAACATTGTCAAAAGCTTTCTCTAAGGCTACAAATGCTAGAAACGTAGGTTTGCCTTTCCTTAATCTTTCTTCTAAGATAAGTCGTACGGTCAGTATTGCCTCACGTGTTCCAATATTTCTACGGAATCCAAATACCTGAAGATAAACGTTCACGCACAGGAACTGAACAGGCAAGTGGTAAAAAGAAGAAAGGGGGCAGAGTGGTATGTGCATCAGCTTTTGAGGTGTAAGCTACCCCGCATATGGAATGATGGCTTGCAGAGTACACATACGGATATCGATGTTAGATGAGAACCAAAGCAGCGCTGTAGTGTGACGGCGCGCAGCACAGTATATTAGGCCACGTGGAAATATTGCGCCCGCAGCTGCAGGAGGCGCGTGCCTCGCTCGGTTGCGCCGCCAGCAAATCTCCCGGCCGACGGGGGCTTCCGCACCGCGCCGCGCCGCGCCGCACTATATGGACGAGCCACGGGGCCAAAGCTATTTCCCGCCGTACCTCACCGCACGGCGCCGCCACCGGGCCAGCTGCGTGCCCGATTTATGCCCGTGTCCCAGTTGTAATAGAAAGAAGTTATGCATTATTCTTTGCGTCGTGTCCTCGTGATATAGAGTGCCGGACCGCGACGCGCGTTTTAGATTCTAGTCTTCCAGAAATTTGGCGTTTTTATGTAGTAGTTCTCACAGTGGATTGTCAGCCTTTAAATCCCTTCAAACTGAAAGGAATCCGTACATTCATTGCAACCTCATTTCTAGCAAAATAGCAAGATACTTTAAGTCATGTATAGCATCATCCATTTATACGATTTTCCCTTTATTTTAATCATCTTATAACTTTTATATTTACTTACACTCCTGGAAATGGAAAAAAGAACACATTGACACCGGTGTGTCAGACCCACCATACTTGCTCCGGACACTGCGAGAGGGCTGTACAAGCAATGATCACACGCACGGCACAGCGGACACACCAGGAACCGCGGTGTTGGCCGTCGAATGGCGCTAGCTGTGCAGCATTTGTGCACCGCCGCCGTCAGTGTCAGCCAGTTTGCCGTGGCATACGGAGCTCCATCGCAGTCTTTAACACTGTTAGTATGCCGCGACAGCGTGGATGAACCGTATGTGCAGTTGACGGACTTTGAGCGAGGGCGTATAGTGGGCATGCAGGAGGCCTGGTGGACGTACTGCCGAATTGCTCAACACGTGGGGCGTGAGGTCTCCACAGTACATCGATGTTGTCGCCAGTGGTCGGCGGAAGGTGCACGTGCCCGTCGACATGGGACCGGACCGCAGCGACGCACGGATGCACGCCAAGACCGTAGGATCCTACGCAGTGCCGTAGGGGACCGCACCGCCACTTCCCAGCAAATTAGGGACACTGTTGCTCCTGGGGTATCGGCGAGGACCATTCGCAACCGTCTTCATGAAGCTGGGCTACGGTCCCGCACACCGTTAGGCCGTCTTCCGCTCACGCCCCAACATCGTGCAGCCCGCCTCCAGTGGTGTCGCGACAGGCGTGAATGGAGGGACGAATGGAGACATGTCGTCTTCAGCGATGAGAGTCGCTTCTGCCTTGGTGCCAATGATGGTCGTATGCGTGTTTGGCGCCGTGCAGGTGAGTGCCACAATCAGGAGTGCGTACGACCGAGGCACACAGGGCCAACACCCGGCATCATGGTGTGGGGAGCGATCTCCTACACTGGCCGTACACCACTGGTGATCGTCGAGGGGACACTGAATAGTGCACGGTACATCCAAACCGTCATCGAACCCATCGTTCTACCATTCCTAGACCGGCAAGGGAACTTGCTGTTCCAACAGGACAATGCACGTCTGCATGTATCCCGTGCCACCCAACGTGCTCTAGAAGGTGTAAGTCAACTACCCTGGCCAGCAAGATCTCCGGATCTGTCCCCCATTGAGCATGTTTGGGACTGGATGAAGCGTCGTCTCACGCGGTCTGCACGTCCAGCACGAACGCTGGTCCAACTGAGGCGCCAGGTGGAAATGGCATGGCAAGCCGTTCCACAGGACTACATCCAGCATCTCTATGATCGTCTCCATGGGAGAATAGCAGCCTGCATTGCTGCGAAAGGTGGATATACACTGTACTAGTGCCGACATTGTGCATGCTCTGTTACCTGTGTCTATGTGCCTGTGGTTCTGTCAGTGTGATCATGTGATGTATCTGACCCCAGGAATGTGTCAATAAAGTTTCCCCTTCCTGGGACAATGAATTCACGGTGTTCTTATTTCAATTTCCAGGAGTGTATTTACGAGGGTAATCCCAAAAGTAAGGTCTCCTATTTTTTACAAGTGCATAGACCTGTTTATTTCTACAATGGTTTACATCAGTTTACAGCTTGAACATTTAGCTATTTTTCGACATAATCACCGTTTTTGTCGCCGCATTTTTGTTGACGCTGCGGCAGTTCTTGTATGCCAATGTCATACCAGCTCGACGCCATGCTGTTCAGAAAGTTATGAACCTCTTCTTTCACATCGTCGTCGGAGCTGAATCACTGGGACCACAATTAACGCTGACAGGTACTGTGAGACTGAAAAAACTCAAACGGGAAATTCAGAACCGGAGAAGAGGAATGTTGAGCAAGGGCGTACCCATTCCCCATGACAACGCTCGCCCACACACCGCTCGGCAAACCGTTGTTCTCCTGCAACAGTTTCAGTGGAACATAATCACCCACCCACCCTATAGTCCTGACTTGGCGCCCAGCGACTATCATCTGTTCCCTAGGTTAAAAGATCATTTGGCCGGAAAGCGATTCAGCTCCGACGACGAGGTGAAAGAGGAGGTTCATAACTTTCTGAACACCATTGCGGCGAGCTGGTATGACATGGGCATACAAAAACCGCCACAGCGTCTACAAAAATGCTTCGACCGAAATGGTGATTATGTCGAAAAATGGCTAAATGTTCAAGCTGTAAACTGATGAGCCGGCCGCGGTGGCCGTGCGGTTCTATGCGCTGCAGTCAGGAACCGCGGGACTGCTACGGTCGCAGGTTCGAATCCTGCCTCGGGCATAGATGTGTGTGATGTCCTTATGTTAGTTGGGTTTAAGTAGTTCTAAGTTCTAGGGGATTGATGACTTAAGATGTTAAGTCCCATAGTGCTCAGAGCCATTTGAGCCATATGTAAACTGATGTAAACCATTGTAGAAATAAACAGGTCTATGTACATGTAAAAAATGGGCCTTACGTTTGGGACTACCTTTGTATTTACTTTATTTCGTCATTATCAGTTTATTGGTCTTTACTACCCTCGTTGCTTATCTGCAATCGTTTGTTATAAAATATTTTTATTGCAACATTACTTCCTCCTAAAAGTATGAAACGCTATCTGTACTTTGCGTCTCGAGGCGAACTCTTATAAACATAAAAAAGGCATGGATTAAAATTGAGTAATTTAGCGGAGACATCTTTTAAGAACCCGCCAGTTTTTATTAGTTCATCAGTATCGTATACGACGTAACTATAAATACATCTGCGCCGTTCAAGGACAGACACAGAAGCCCTACACTAAGGTTTCTAACATTCGTTTCGTCCGACGCAGGCAGCGACAACATCTTCTCTGAATAAAAATTACGTAGATAACTGACTGAGGCGGCCGTAGTAACCGAGCGGTTCTAGGCTCTTCGGTCCGGAACCACACTGCTGCTACTGTCGCAGGTTCGAATCCCGCCTCGGGCATGGATGTGTGTGATGTCCTTAGGTTAGTTAGGTTTAACTGGTTCTAAGTTCTAGGGGACTTATGACCTCAGAAGTTGAGTCCCATAGCGCTCGGAGCCATTTTTGATAATTAAAGCCCGCAGCTCGTGGTCGTGGGGTAGCGTTCTCGCTTCCCGCACCCGGGTTCCCGGGTTCGATTCCCGGCGGGTGACTGGGTGTTGTGTGATGTCCTTAGGTTAGTTAGGTTTAAGCAGTTCTAAGTTCTAGGGGACTGATGACCATAGATGTTACGTCCCATAGTGCTCAGAGCCATTTGAACCATTTTTTTTTTGATAATTAAAGTAAAGACAATAACCAACTGATTTCTGCAACTGAAGTGGGAGGTGTTTGATATATTGCATTGTTCAGTAACGTGTTAGATATTCCAAACTATATTTACTGGATACTTCATCACTGTAGCCATTTTTTCTGAAACTTAGGTTCACTTTTGTGTAATGGAAAATTTCTCGATCCCTTTGTCTATATTATTCATTACACTTACAAAACATGGACTTTCCAAGAAGATCAAAATTTCACCATATACCGGACTGGAACAAACGTCTCCATCTACTTCCCCTCACCAACATTATAATTCATTCCGCTAGGATGTCTCTCCCACGTTTCCAAACCCTAAAGATATACGTCCACTCTCCATCTACATGACTACTCTTGAAATTCACAATTAAGTGCCTTGCAGAGGGTTCATCTAAACACCTTCAAACTATTTGTCTACCGCTCCACTCTCGAAGACTGGGGGAAAAACGAAAATTTAAATCTTTCCGTGCAAGCTCTGATTTCTCTTCTTTTAATACATTTATCATTTCTTGCCATGTAAATGGGCATCAACAAAACATTTCCGCATTCAGAAAAGAAGGCTGGTGATTGAAATTTTATGACAACATCCTGTTTCAATGAAAAATCCGTTGGTCTTAATGATTGTCGCCGCAACTCGCTGAGCATATCTGTGGCACTCTCTCCCGTATTTGCCGATAATACAAAAGGACTGCGATTCTTTAAATTTCTTCTATGCCCTCCGATAATCATTATGTGATGCGCGTCCCTTACCACGCAGCAACACTCCAGAAGAGGACGGACAAGTGTGGTAAAGACAGTCTATTTAGTACACCTGATGCATCTTCTAAGTGTTTTGTCAATAAAACGCCTTCCCCACAATATTTTCTGTATGTTTGTTCTAATTTAAGCTGTTCGTACGGGACTTATAAAGGACCTCTTGAGAGCGAGGTCGCAAAAGGTCAATGATGTTGACATTCGACGGCCCACACATTGTCTACCATGCAGCCACAATATTGGCTGCCTAAGGCAACAAGGGGCGGGACAGGAGATTTTCAACGGTGAACACAGCATGAGGCTACGGAACGTAGTTGAACTGCTGAATCGACGAGTAACTCACAACAGTGCTACCGCACTAGCGGTGTTCATGCAAAGCTCAGAAATAGTAACGATAAACAAAATAAGCATCGCTTTATAGCTACGACAGCAGTTTCCGAAGTTGACATTTCGTCAGATAGGAGCCCCAGGAATTTCTCAGAATGAGAAAGAAGTGGTAGATGAAATATTAGCATTTCTCCATGATGAGTCCGTGGAATGTGTGGTGTATACGATCGACTGTGTGGTCAATATACTTCAAGAGAACAGTGATGACGATACATGCTTAACAACTGAAAGTGATGTCGAAAAGGTGTCCTGGCATGCAGTTCATCATCCTTGTCGGACAGGGAGCCACAAATACCGTCTCCAGTGAAACGCAGTAAAGGACAACCGTTGTCCAAGGACCGGAAAATAAACATAATTACGTGCATGGACAATCAAACGGAACACAGTAAAAAATAATTATGAACAATTTCCTATAACTCTGCAGAAATATGATAGTGCACTGCATAAGGAAAACTACGGGTATTCAGGGGAGGATAAGGCGCACTTATTACACGAACTGATGTCTGCACTTTCCGAGGAAGCTCGTGATAGTGAAGGATGTGCGCGATAGTGTCATACTGCGTTATGCACATCAGTCTGCGCGCGACATCAAGGAAGGCAGTGGAGAGCTGCATAATTTCAAACGGTGCTATAGAACTGGAAGATATAAGATGACCAAATCTGAAACAAAGCGTCCGCTTGACGATCTACGACAGACCTTTTCGCATTCGGTTGCATGTCATCACACTCCATCAGTTCTCGTCACCCCGTTACACCAATATGATTCTATATGCATTCTTTAAGAGTGGATACCTAGCTGAACGTCGTGCATAGTTTATAATTCCCAAGTTCTTCCTCATTTCCTGAGTTTAACGATTTGTTAACTTCTTCAAGGACTCCTGGGAGTAAAGGAGTTCGCCTTCGATCCTGATGGAGCGAACCTTTCTAATCACTGTGATGTGCCATTTTTCATTCGGTGTTTGTGGCGCAAGTTAATGGTCTATTTTGAACATTTCTTTAATGTCGACCATGCTCATTTTGTGATGTGTAATACATACATCCCATAGAAGGTTGATCTCTGCCATTGCCGGACATTCATTTTCTGTGGCCCTCCTGAGGCACAAGTTGAGTCATTAGCAACTAATATTTTTCTTGTCATAATTGTTAACACAACATATTCAACTGAGCCTTACTGAAGATTAAACTTGCGACCTCGCTGTCAAGATGCTCCAGGATATTTAGATGAATTGACAGCATTTAGACTTTCGTGATTTATCGTGTCGCAGTTTGACCGACCGACTGAAACGTCCCCTTAGAAAAATTATACATGACTGTGTTTAAACTGACACACAATATTTTTAGCGCAACGCAATCTGACTTTCAAAAATCCCTACAAAAGAATGGCCCTGACTAACATTAACCTATTCCTTTCACAAATCACTTACCTCACAAAAATCTTCGTTACTCGAACTACTGCAATACAGCGAGCGCCACTACTGCCAGCTAAATAAAAGATTCAAACTACGGAAGGCACTAACTACTGATAGGCATAGTTAGCAAATGAAAGATTTTAATAGAGAACAAACAATGTATTTACCTTAATAGTGTTGAAAAATCATAATATACATAGCAGTTCATGACATCCAGTCTTACAAATTTCAAAACTCCGCCATTTCTCTCCCCACATCCACCACTGCTGGCGGCTCACCTCCAACTGCGCCAAGCTACGCGCTGTTAACATCCAGCTGCCCAACACTACAATGGCAGACAACAATGCAAACTAGCCACAGACTGCACGCAGCACAGCCAGTGATTTTCAAACAGAGCGCTACGTGGCGTTACCAATATAAAAACCTAAACAGCCTACTTACACGACACTTGACTCATGTGAATGACTACATACTATCGATTATTTAGAGTAAATTCTCACTTTTCGCGCCTTACAGTTATGTTGTCTAAATGATTTTGCAATTAGTTTTGATCTTCTAACGATTTTGCGAGGCAGTAGATGACAGCATCGTCTGCAGACAATCTGCTCAGATCGTATCCTAAATGTTTTATATGCCTTAGAAACAACAGAGGGCCTATAAAATTTCCTTGTGGAACACCAGATATTACTCTCGTTTTACTCTATGACTTTCCGTCAATTTGTGTGAATTGTGGTTTTTCTGAGAAGAAATCACGAACCCAGCCGCACAACTGAGACGAAACACTGTAGGCGTACAATTTGATGAGAAGTCGCAAGTGAAGAACGGTTTCAAAAGCCTTCAGGAAATCTAAAAATTTGGAGTCAATTTGACGTCCACTGTCGGTAACAGTGATTACTTCATGAGAACAAAGAGGTAATGTGTTTCTTTCTTAATTGATTATTTGTCAACAGATAGTTTTCTTCGAAGTAACTGACTATGTTGGAAGACTGACTATGTTCCGAAATTCTACTGCAGGTCGACGTTTATGATATGGGTTTGTAATTCATGGTATTACTCGTATTACTTTTCCTGTGGCCTTTGCGGCTCAAATAGGTTGAAAGGAGTGGAGATCGTCTCTCAGGAATTAGCGATTCGCGAAGTTTTCACAATTTTTCGGGTGTGCATCCGGCATATCAACATTTCCTCAGGTTGTATTTCTTTTGAGAACTTTACTGCCGAAACTGAATTTCGCCTGTGGACGAAACAGCCGAAACTTACTCCTGTAAGAGAAGATTGTTTGTGCGTGTTACAATAAACTTCACATTCATTTTTTACTTGCTTGTGCTTCCTGCACCACCTTTGACCGAGATATCAAAAACTGCATTTGACTGAACATTCTAATTGCTTTACCTGAAATCGGCACCAGAATATTCGCCACAGAAGAGTTTACCTTTAATTATTTCCAAGTTTTGTTAAAAAAGCATTAAGTGTAATAAATTTAAATACAGATCGGTGTTCTATTACAGTGACTGACTTTAAAATTAAAGTCTTATGAGGGCCTGGTCGAACTAAGAATGAGCAAATAGATTGAAAGTGGAGTGTAATAAGTGTATCATTGCTGATGTTGGTGGTCCATGGAAGACCCACATGCTTGGTCATCGTATGTCGCTATAGTAACGAAGGGTATCAAGCGATTTGAAAGGAAGTGGAGGTCCTTCACGTTTAGAAGAAAGATCGTCAGACTTAAGTGCATAATTACAGGCCTACATCGCCGATGTTAATCTGGAGTAGAATTATAGAACATGTTTTATACTCACGCAGTATGACTGTTTTGGAGAACGTAATTCTTCTTTATAAAAATCAGCATGGATTCGGCAAGAGAGATCCTACGAAACTCATTTCGCTCTTTTCCCCCATTAGATCCACAACGTTGCAGACGACGGTGCTCAATATGATGCCGCGTTTCTTGACTTCAGGTACAGTTCTGCACTGTCGTTTAGTGAAATAAATAATAGGATACCTAGTATCGGACCAGATTTGTTAGTCGTTACAGGACTTCCTTGCGGACAGACCTGAACACGTTGTCCTTAACGGACCAAAATCGACAAATGTAAAAATAATTTCGGGAGTCCTTCAAGGGAGGGGCTCTAAGGTTATCAGTTTTCGTTTATGACCTGGCAGATAACGCTGGAGACGCTGTGAGGCAATTCGAGAACGATGCTGTTGTCTACGAGTACGAGTAACGACGAACGACGACGGAAGACTGTAGAGAATTGCAAGAGCACCAGTAGCGGACCAACAATTGACGAAGGGACTAGTAACTGACCTTGAACATGTTTAAATATTTAAATATTGTGCATAAAAAGGCGAAGAGTTCCACTGTTGTGCGATTATACTATTGGCGAAAAATAACTGGAACTGTAACTACTGTAAAATGCCTAGGACTATCCACTGGTAGCGACATAGAGTGGAATGATCACATAAAATAAATGGTAAGAATAGCAGATTACAGAGTGAGATTAATTGGTAGAATCTTCAGGAAATGTACTTCACCCAAGAAAGAAACAATTCGCAAAACACTCATTTCATTTCATCGGCATTTCACAACAACTAATCAGTAAAAAATGAACCACATGTTCTAATGAAAGCATGAAAACCGTATGACAGTGAATTTGTGGCTGGTTGCAGTCTCAACACCATCAACATTTGCTTCCAAATTGTTACGGATCCTACACTGAAGAGCAATATTCAAATATTGGTCGCACGATGGTTTTGTAACGTATCTCTTTTATTGACGGACTACATTTCCTGAGGAATCTTCTAATGAGTTCCAGTTTGGTATATCCATTTCCTGCTATTACATTTATGTGGCCGTTCCACTATAAACCCCTCCGCACACATAATCCTAGCTATTTTGTCCACTGCTTGCAGGGATTGTTCTGCAATCGTGTAATCATACAATAAAGAATCTTTCAGTTTATGTACAAGCAATACTTTACATTTGATTATGTTGAGGATCAATTGTCGCTCCCTGCACGAAGCTTCGATACCTTGCAGGCCTTCCCACATTTAGTTACAGTTTTTTAGCATTGCGACTTCTCTGTACACAACATCGTCAACCGCGAAAAGCCTCATGGAACCTCCGATATTGTGAACTTTGTGATTTATATTTGTAAGTGGTCAGAAACAGTCTGAGAAGCAATACCCGCCAGGTTAGCCGAGAGCGCTAACTCGCTGCTTCCTGGACTCGGGTAGGCGCGCCGGCCCCGGATCGACTCCGCCCAGCAGTTTAACGACGGAGGCCGGTGTGCCGGCCAGCCTGGATGTGGTTTTTAGGCCGTTTTCTACATCCCACTAGGTGAATACCGGGCTTGTCTCCACGTCCCGCCTCAGTTACACGGCTCGCAGACATCTGAACACATTCGCATTATTCCATGGATTACACTAGACACAGACAGTTGTGGTACACTAATTCTGTCCCCAGGGGGACAGAAAATAAAATAAAGAAAGAAACTGTCTGAGAAGCTTGTAAACGTGGTGTACGGTAGGTTGCTAATAAACCCTGTTATAGGTATAACACTCTCTTAGGGTACGCCCGAAGTCACTTTTACAACTGAAAACTTCTCTGCGTTGAGAACAGCCTACTGTCATCTGTTCACTAGAAACTCCTCAATCCAGTTACACACATGGTCTGATATTCCGCACGCTCATATTTTGTTCATCAGGCGTCTGTACGGAGATCATGAATCATAGCATCTGCCTGGGCGCCTGAATCGACCGCCTTCTGTATCTAGTCGACGAACAGTGGTAGTTAGGTTTCACACGATCGTTGTTTTTGGAACCCATGTTGATTCCTAAAGTGGGGTTTTTCGGTCTCCCTAAGTGTCATAATACGCGAGCATGTTCCAAAATTGTACAGCAAACTGATGTGAGATATATAGACGTATGGTTTTGTGAGTCCGTTCGACGACCCTTCTTGAAAACGGGGATGACCTGTGCTTTTTCCTATCCTCCAGACACCTACGGTACGCCGCTGTTAGAAGATGAACCATATCTTCCTAATATTGTGTGTAGAATTGCACTGGTATAGGTAGTGGTTCCGGAAGTACCCTCCGCCACATGCCGTAAGATGGGTTCAGAAGTGTAGATGTAGATGTGTTCATTTTTCTCTATTGTCGACGTATTTGTCTGGAGGATATTCCACAACCGCGTTTATATTTAAAATTTATCATTCATTTTGCACTATTAATTTTTGTAACTTGACTAGTTTCTAACCGATCATCACAATATCTATGTAGTTGCTTAAGCTACCAGTCATATCAGTATAAAACTATACATACGACTACTGTTAGTTCTGCTAATATTGTGCGTTAACAGCCCCACGCAGCTACACTATGATATGACAGATGCCATGAGATAGAGATATGCACATATACAAGTGGCGTTAGTATAGTGTACACGAAGTATAAAGGGGCAATATATTGGCGAGGCTGTCATTTGTACTCAAGTGATTCATGTGTAAAGGTTTCCGACGTGATCATGGCCGCACCACGGGAATTACCAGACTTTGAACGCAGAATGCCACTTGGACCCAGACGCAGGGGACATTCAGTTTCGAAATCGTCAGGAAATTCAATATTCCGAGATCCACAGCGTCAAGAATGTTTAGAGAATACCAGATCTGAAGCACTACCTCTCACAATGGACAATTCAGTGACCGACAGCCTTCACTTAATGACCGAGAGCAGCGGCGTTTGCCTAGGGTTGTCAGTGCTAACGGGCAAGCAATATTCGTGAAATAACTGCAGAAATTAATGTGGGAGGTACGAAAAACGTATTCATTAGGACAGTGCAGCGAATTTTGGCGTTAATGGGTTATGGCAGCAGACGTTCAAGTCGAGTGCCTTTGCTAACAGCACGGCATCGCCTCCAGTGGCTCTCCTGGACTCGTAACCATTTTATCGATTGGACCTAGAGGGCTGCAAAATTGTGGCCTGATCCAAAGAAGAGCGGCGCGTTTCGTCACAGAGTTGTTTGGTAAGCATGATAGCGTTACGGAGATGTTTAGCAAACTCAAGTAGCAGACTCTGCAAGAGAGGCGCTCTGCATCGCGGTGTAGCAGGCTGTCCATGTTTCGAGGGGGTGCGTTTCTGGATGAGGTATCGAATATATTGCTTCCCCCTAGTTATACCTCCCGAGAAGATCACGGATGTAAAATCAGAGAGATTCGAGCGCGCACGGAGGCTTTCCGGCAGTCGTTCTTCCCGCGAACCATACGTGACTGGAATAGGAAAAGGAGGTAATGCAGTGGCACGTAAAGTGCCCTCCGCCACACACCGTTCGGTGGCTTGCGGAGTATAAATGTAGATGTAGGTGTAGATCAGATGAGACCTGATTTCAAATGTTAAGAGCTAATGGTTAGGTTCGAGAGTGGCGCAGACCACACGAAACCATGGACGCAGGTTGTCAACAAGGCACTGTACAAGCTGTTGGTGCCTCCATAATGGCGGGGTTGTATTTACATGGAAAGGACTGGGTCCTGCGGTCCAACTGAATCGTTTATTGATTAGCTGCTTGGATACCATTTAGAGCCGCTCATGGACCCCATGTTCCCAAACAACGATGGACTTTTTATGGACGACAATGCTGCGTGCTATCAGGCTACAATTATTTGGTATGAAGAACATTCTGGACAATTCGATCGAACGATTTGGCCACCCAGATCGCCCGACATGAATTCCGACGAAAATTATTGGACGTAATTAAGTTGACAGTTCGTGCACAAAATCCTGCGTCGGCAACATTGCTGAACTATGCGTTTCGAAAAAGACGATCGTGTGAAACCCAGCTCGCGCTATTCGTCCACGAGGCTCAGAGGGCCATAGACACGGGTTCCCAGGTAGATTCCGTGTTTCTTGACTTCCGCAATGCTTTCGATACAGTTCCCCACAGTCGTTTAATGAACAAAGTAAGAGCATATGGACTATCAGACCAATTGTGTGATTGGATTGAAGAGTTCCTAGATAACAGAATGCAGCATGTCATTCTCAATGGAGAGAAGTATTCCGAAGTGAGAGTGATTTCAGGTGTGCCGCAGGGGAGTGTCGTGGGACAGTTGCTATTCACAATATACATAAATGACCTTGTGGATGACCTCGGAAGTTCACTGAGGCTTTTTGCTGTGGTGTATCGAGAGGTTGTAACAATGGAAAATTGTACTGAAATGCAGGAGGATATGCAGTGAATTGACGTATGGTGCAGGGAATGGCAATTGAATCTCAATGTAGACAAGTGTAATGCGCTGCGAATACACAGAAAGAAAGATCCGTTATAATTTAGCTACAATATAGCAGGTCAGCAGTTAGTTCCATAAATTATCTGAGAGTAGGCATTAGGAGTGATTTAAAATGAAATGATCACATAAAGTTGATTGTCGGTAGAGTAGATGCCAGACTGAGATTCATTGGAAGAATCCTAAGGAAATGCAATCCAAAAACAAAGGAAGTAGGTTACAGTACACTTGTTCGCCCACTGCTTGAATATTGCTCACCAGTGTGGGATCCGTACCAGATAGGGTTGATAGAAGAGATAGAGAAGATTCAACAGAGAGCAGTGCGCTTCGTTACAGGATCATTTAGTAATCGCGAAAGCGTTACGGAGATGATAGATAAACTCTGCAGGAGAGACGCTCAGTAGCTCGGTACGGGCTTTTGTTGAAGTTTCGAGAACATACCTTCACCGATGAATCAAGCAGTATATTACTTCCTCCTACGTATATCTCGGGAAGAGATCATGACAGATTAGAGCCCACACAGAGGCATACCGACAATCTTTCTTTCCACGAACAATACGAGACTGGAATACAAGGGAGAACCGATAGGTACTCAAAGTACCCTCCACCAAACACCGTCAGGTGGCTTGCGGAGTATGGATGTAGATGTAGATGTAGATGGCCAGTTTTGAACGAAATTAGTCATTTCATAAAAGTAAATGTGCAATTGACATGGCAAAATGGAAGATAAATTTCAAGAGTGACCAATTTTATTACTTTTTAAAAGTATTGTGAATGCCTCAGCTAACTGTGTCTGAAGCGCGAGGTACTTTATATGTTTCCATAAATTCCAAGCGCTTTCCGTGTGCTGTTGACCTATGGACTAACAAGGAAAATGTCACTTACATGCTTGGATGTAGCGGTTCAGGCGCCTTACAGCAGCGGACACCGTGGCAAATCCGCTGCGGCCGCCCGCTGTTTGCTAAGTGTGTTATGTCGTGGCTGTGGCCGGACTGCTGGAGTGCCCACTATCTGCTGATGTAATCTCAGCCGGGGCCCGCACGCAATCCCACCATGAAAGCCCAGTAGCCTTCAATGCAGGCTCCAGGCGGCGGCGTAATTTGTGCGTTCGCGTGATCTGCCTGCCGCCAGATTGCGGCCTAAACCGCACCCACGGCGATTGTTGATCACTTTTATACGGCACTGACTTCGGGACGCTCCAATTACAAAAACAGAGGCTGCTTTTTTGCTTCTCTCCAACATCAGCACTGCCAGATAGCGAATACACTTCGGATAGCCTGGTCAAAACAGTCTCTTACGTGACATTGCAGGAATAAGTTAATATGTGAGGAATCATAGGGTATGCCGGCCGAGGTGGCCGAGCGGTTCTAGGCGCTACAGACTGGAACCACGCGACCGTTACGGTCGCAGGTTCGGATCCTGCCTCGGGCAGGGATGAGTGTGATGTCCTTAGGTTAGTTAGGTTTAAGTAGTTCTAAGTTGTAGGGGACTGATGACGTTAGAAGTTAAGTCCCATAGTGCTCAGAGCCATTTGAACCATTTGTGAATCATAGGGTATGGAGCCTAATGAATGTAAGTCAAATGATGAGATGATATCATAGTAGAGGCAATGTGTTTCAACTTCTAATGCTTTTGGCTAATTGGCTCTTTGGTGAGATCTGCCAAATCTCAAACATGAGGTTGGTTTATTGGTACGCAGTTTTTCCAGACAAGTAATGTGGTGTGTGGACGCTGCTATGATACTCAATACGTGATAAAGTTCACTCACAGTGTCGTGATCACTCGCTGGGTGCGTGGTCGATCGTGTGAAACGCTTGAGAAACATGTTTTCTAGTCTCGCATCGCCTGTCCAGAGAATACCCTTATAAGAACGAGTTGCCTTATCTAGCCTTTGATTGGCTAGTTCTAAGAACGGCCTGGCACGAAGGGATGGCATCAGTCTGATGATGGTAGAGCGTAGTGAAAGACGTTCATAGCATGAGCTTCTTTCGAAATTAAATAATTTAATCAGGGAACAGTTTGAGGGTGAATACGCACGTACATCGTGTGAAACTGTTGTAAGCCTGGTTGCCACGACCTTGAATTGCTCACATGTGGAAGCACCCACCACCACTCGCTTAAGTCAGTTTACATGTGGATAGACCCTACTTGAACACTGTCATGCCAACTTACGTGCAAGTTAGAAAGTTAAAAAGCGTTTAACTTTTCGCACGAAGCCGCTCTCCACACTGTCATGTACGAGCTTCAGCATCTGACTCCAGGTGGGTCTGCACTCGTTCAGCTTTCGCTCGTCAGTCCAGAATGACGTAGATCATAGAAGCATCTCAATTAATATTTATTGATAATGACTGACTATAACAACTTTATGTGAAGAACTTGTTACTACGTCACGTTTAATTTTCTGATTGTGCTGTCTTATATTAGTAAATTGAACGTGACACGATAACAAGCCCTTCGCTCAACGATTTCTATGGACAGTTGTTATCAACTAATGTTAACTGAGATGTTTCTATGACGTACATCATTCTATACTGTAGCCGGATGTATCTATTGTATCTGTTGTATCTACACAAGATAGTCACACATATGAGGCGGTCTTTAAAAATTTTTTTTTATTGTAACCGTTTCTTACAGCTGCTATAAGTCTTCATATTGTTCACAACATAGCCGTAATATAAATATTATGTCATTTCAGAGGAAGACCTTCATAGTCTAAATTTTGTTGATGGTTGACAAATATCTTTTTGTATTCTAAAATATCTTTTCATTGTAAGACGTCTAGATTTTTAATATGGGCAAAGTTCTTTGAAGCACTCGTATCAACAGATTTCAGTCCTTGCGTTACAGCCATAAAGACCGTTCTGTTTAGTCATAGTTAAGTTAATTTTTTGCTGGTATCGAAGTAATGGCCTGTTATACTGATTCTGATGGTTCTCAATTTCTCTAATAGGAAGCTGAGATGCATATCCATCTAAAGTACAGTATTTCTTGTAAATTCTTCCAGATGTTTCCCTTGATTATGTTGTTTTACAACTTACTTGTTTAATCCTGTGTGAACATTCTTTGTTTGTTTTTGTTCGTGCAGTCTTCTTTTGAAATTGGTTGCTACGATGGAGACCATTAGAAAACAAATAATAAATCTGCGAAGCTGATGGGGAACATGGCAGTTCTTTAAATTGAGCATAACATCTGTAACGTTTAATGTACAGTCTAAAGGGATGAATTTGAAACAGAAAAAACGCTTGAAATATAAAATAGTATACTTATGATTTTAGGGTAGTATATATATGCACAAATGATCCGCATTGTTGAGAGATTTTTAAGAAAGTGTTTTCAGGAAACGCCTCTTCAGTTAATTTAAAATTTATTATGTAGTGCTATGTTCGACCTTAGAGGTGCCGGTGTAGATGATGGAAGACTTTTTTTGCCTGTCTTTTTCCCCTTAGCGTCCTCTTGTCACTTAAGCCAATAAATTCATGAGAATAAATAATCAAAATACCCAATATTCTCTTCTTCGGCCCCAAAAACAAGGGAAGAATGTTCCATTTTGCTGTGCACAACGGCACACTATTGGGGGTGAGGTGGGGGAAGGGAATAAGCTGAAATAGCAGACAAGGTGGCCGCATTGTGCAGCCTACTGTCTTGCTGTTGAAGGAGTTCAAGCTTGACTGGCAAGAGAGGCGCCTGGAAGTGAAAGACAACAAACTCTGCTCTGTGGTGTGTAAGTTCATTCTGGTAGATGGGACGCTGAACCGCTTCCACCGTTCTACGACGTAAGGCTTTTTTCCCGGATGAGAAGAGCCTTGAAATTTGGTGTGTGCAATACGCATTTCAGAGCTCGACGCTTAAATGGGATCTTTCTTAAATTGTAATAACTAGGAAATAGTAAATTTATAGTGCGAGATATTCTTCATGTTAGCTGGTGAAGTGATGAGTCAGTTGTGAGTTCAAAAATTCTGTTTTTTGGTTGAATTCCTCACTAAGCTCTTAGGGTGGGATATGTATCGTGTTACTAAGTGATTGTTTTGTGTAGTGACATTTTAGAGACGAATTTCTCATTATCTCTATACAACCAGCTTATCATGAACTCACCGAACGAGTCGCGCCATTAAAAGAGCAATCAGGTCCATGTCAACCAGTTCCCGAGCGAAAAGTGCAAAAGGAAAGTGTGTACAATTGACAAAGGAAGTCAGGTATCTGGCAAAAGGCCATTGCTCTTAGGATCACATAAAGCTGTACGTGCTCAGTGGGACAATGAACGCAACGGCATGTGGTGTGGTCCGATGAGCGAAGATTTTGCCTCTTTTTAAACGATGTAAGACGAGTGCTCAGACTGTTCAGTGAGGCGTTTAGCATGGAGTGTGTAGTTCAGTCCCGATGTGACTCCGTGCTGTTTCGGTTGGTATTTTTCTTACCATGACTTGGGATTACTTATACGGGTTGCCATGAGCGTGAACCAAGATGTTTATTTCAGCGTCCTCCGTGACCAAATGTTGGCCATGCTGATGACGAGTACGCTCTGGACACTCCCGTCTACCAAGATGATCGATACTTGAACGCCGACAGTTTTCGCCACCCTGTGCACACGAAAGCGGTCCTGAACACGTTAGCACGCAGGCCAAAAATTATTTCTGACTGCGGCCATACAGAGTCTGAATTTCAGCATCTGAAAAACGTGCTCAGAGAAGATAGAGAGAAATTGCAAACGCTTTCAAGTGACACCGACGGAAGACGCCTCGTGAATCGGTGGAAGAGGCCAAACCAGCTGCATTCCTTTCATACTGTGGAGAGACTAGTAGCAGAATAGGGCGCACTGAAGAGACATGCGCCGAGGCCAGTGTTCCTGCCCCGCCTTCCAGGTAATGGATCTGATACGCCCCAAAGACAACATACGTCTTAAGTTCCTGGCGTGTATGGTGTCTGCTGTGAGTGTGATAACATTTGCATAGGCCAAACTATTCGTACAGCTGCTGAGCGCTGCGCAGAGCATTTCTCATGCAAACAGGGAGAAATGTGTCGTCCTGAACGGGGTAACTTCAACAGAAACAAGAGTAACTTCAGGTGTGCCCCAGGGCAGCGTAATAGGTCCTCTGATTTTTACGATTTACATAAACGATATGGTTGATGGTGTTGACAGCGGCCTTAGACTGTTTGTCGATGATGCTATAGTCTACAGGAAAGTAGTATCACACGAAAGTTGTGAACAAATCAATGAGGAGTTGCAGAAAATAAATGCGTGGTGTAATGTCTGGCAGCTATCTCTCAATATCAGTAAGTGTAACCTACTCCGTATAACAAGGCAAAAATCCCCATTACTGTATGAGTAAAACATAAATGATCAGTCTTTGGAAGCGGTAACATCAGTCAAGTATTTGGGTGTGACTATTAGAAATGATCTGAAGTAGAATGATCAGATTACACAAGAAACGGGTAAGGCGAACTCTAGATAGCGGTTAATTGGTAGAATCCTGAAGCGATGCACTCCTTCAACAAAGGAAATAGCTTACAATATGTTAGTTCGTCCAGTCTTGGAGTATTGTTCGTCTGTATGGGACCCTTACCAGTTGGGTCTGATTCAAGAGATTGAGAAGGTCCAAAGAAGAGCGGTAAGATTCGTGACTGGTACATTTAGCCATCGCGAGAGCGTTACAAATCTCATAGAAAGTTTGAAGTGGAACACACTTGCAGATAGGCGACGCGCTAAACAGAAGGGGCTGCTCACTAAATTCCGAAATCCAATCTTCAGCGAGGATGTAGAGCATATATTATTGCCACCAACTTTCAAATCGCGTAATGATTATCATTCAAAGATAAGGGGAATAAGAGCTAGTACTGAGGCGTGCAGACAGTCGTCGTTTTTCCCTCGCGCGATCCTTGAGTGGAACAGAGGGTTGGGGGGGGGGGGGGGGGGGGGGATATGACTTTGGCGCGAATTGTGCCCTCCGCCACAGACCGCTTGGTGGATAGCGGAGTATATATGTAGATGTAGAAACAAAGGGAACTTGAGAAATCGGCAGTGGCTGAATATTGCCTAGAAAATGAACATATAAAACACTTGGAAAAGACGAGAGTTTTTGCTGAAACGCCATCATAAGTGGAATCTGTTATCAAAGAAGCGGCCGAAATTAGAATAAACAGCAACAATATTAACAGAGGCCAGTGGTACACACTTAAGGGGATTGGGGTGGCCGTTGGAAATAGAGCGAAAGCACAGGCGTAGCCTTGACGCTTGTAGGGACGCGGGTGCGGCAGTTTCAAACGTGACGCGGGACCCTCGCATCGTGTGACGCAAGTCCGTACCGTGTCGCTTACGTCACAGCACGTGACACTGCAGGTCTTACGAGTGCCAGGAGCCGTCTCCGGCGGGGAGAGAGTAACTATTTCAGACAAGTTTGGTAATCCTTGACTGTGTGTTTAGGTGCGTACAAGTTACCAGTAGAACATGACAAAATTAAGGTCTTTTGTGGGTACATTATTATGATTAACGTTTGAACTTGAATTCCTTCATGATGATTGTTTATGTTTTTTCTGAGCCCAAATTTTCTTAATGTGTTCATTGTATTGTTTCTTTCGCTCCGCTGTCCAACTGCATCCTGGTCTCTTCTGTGTTGTGGTGTCAAATTTATATTTTTTGATGATTTTCCTGAATTCAGTTCTATTTTCTGCATCGTTTACTGTTATGTGTGCTTGTCTGAGGTCCTCTTCAACTTCTTTTATCCATTTTGTTTTTCCCCTGCCTGAGTTGATGACTTTAAGAATTCGATTTGAAATTCTGTTTACATTCATCCTGTGGATATGTCCGTAGAACTGCATTCTTCTTTTCCTTATTGTATCCGTAATCTTGTCTGTGTATTTATATAACTCTGATGTCGGTCTCTTCTTCCACACTCCTTGTTCATGTATCGGGCCAAAAATTTTCCTGAGAATTTTCTTGTTTCTCTATTTCTTTGATTGTAGTTTGCCCACCTATTTGTGTGGTTTCAGACGCATACAGTGCCTCCGGAAGTACGACAGTGTTGTAGTGCCTCAATTTTGCGTTAATGAATTTGGACTTTTTGTTATAATATTTCCACGTGAGTTTATATGCTTTCTGTAGTTTTTTTATTCTTTCCTCATTGGCCTTTAGGTTGATCCCTGATAGCTGAATGATTTCTCCCGGGTACTTAAAATGTAGTACTTGTACGATTTTACCGTGGGTTGTCACAATAGGCAATTTGTCTTGTGGCACTCTTTCTATGTACTGGGTTTTCTCATACGAGATTTGCAGGCCAGTTCTTTGTGCAATTTCGTGTAACTTCTCTATGGCGTTAGTGGCTCCATTTCCATTATTTGTGAGGATTGCAAGGTCATCTGCAAAAGCTAAACACTTCACGTTGAATCTATTATCTTTTCTGATACCAATTTGGATTCCTTTGATTTCTTTTTCCCATGTCCTGATAATTTTTTCAAGATTGACATTAAAGAGTATTGGTGAAAGTCTGTCACCCTGTCGCACTTCAATTTGGATTTCAAATGGTTCACAGACATCCCCCATAAATCTAACCTTGGAGACTGTATTAGTTAATGTTTGCCGAATGATTGCTCTTGTCTTTCTGTCTGTGCTGAATTCTTCCAGCGTGTTGCAGAGCGCTACTCTGTCTATTGAGTCGTAGGTCTTTTAAAATCTACAAAAGTTACCACTGTGTTTCGGGTGTTTCTCATCTGGAGAATCATTTTGAGATTCCAGATCTGTTCTATGCATGATCGTCCCTTGCGAAAACCAGTCTCATATTCTCCTATTTGTGGGTCAGCTTGTTCTTCTAATCTATTCATGAGAACTTTTGATGGGATTTTATATGTGGCCGGCACGAGTGAGATACCCCTGTAATTGTTTCGTCCCCTTTTTTGTGGAGTGGATAGATCAGTGTGCATTTCCATTCATAAACGATCTGTTCTGTTTCCCAAATGTTTAATATGATTTTGTGGATTTTTGCTGTTAATCTCTCATCATTTAGTTTCCATAGATCTGCAATAATTCCATCTTCTCCTGGGGCTCTATTGTTTTTCAGTGTCTTGATAATTTCTACTATTTCGTTGATGGTTGGTGGTTTAGCGTCGGTTCAAATGGCTCTGAGCACTATGGGACTTAACATCTGAGGTCATCAGTCCCCTAGAACTTAGAACTACGTAAACCTAACTAACCTAAGGGCATCACAGCCATCCATGCCCGAGGCAGGATTCGAACCTGCGACCGTAGCGGTCGCGCGGTTCCAGACTGAAGCGCCTAGAACCGCTTGGCCACACTGACCGGCTTTAGCGTCGGGATTTGGTGTAGACGTCTGGTAGTGAATATCCTCTATAGGTCTTTCGCAGTTGAGAAGTTTGTTGAAATAATCTGCGAGGATTTGGCAGTTATTCTTCGTGTTAGTTTCTAGTGAACCATCCGGTTTCTTGAAGCAAAGATTGGGTGACTGGTACCCTGCAATGTATTCTTTAAACGTCTTATAAAAATTACTGGTGCTGTTCTTCTTAAAGTCTTGTTCTATCTCATCTAGTCGCCGTTTGTCATAATTTCTTTTTTCCCTCCGAATAGTTTTCGATGTTTGTTTTCGGATTACTAGAAATTGTTGCCATTTTTTGATGTTTTGTGACTATTGATGTTTTTTCAGGCATTGGTCCTTTCTTCTATTGCTTGGTCACATATTATATTCCACCACCTGTGTTTTCTCCTTCTCGGGGGTTGACCCAATCTCATCACGAATTTGAGGACGTCCACAAGTTCTGTCGAGTTTGTGGTGTTTGTCTAGCTAATTTCCTGTAAGATGTTTTCCTTGTTGGGTTTTATGTATTCGGGGTCTGGTGGGTACATTATTATATAAATAATATATAATAACTAAATACTGGTTTCCCATGGGCCCTGCATGGAGCCGAGCGTTCGTGAATTATGGTGGACAAGCCGACTGTGTGACGTCATAAGTTCGATGCAGGACCGTATATTTCGTTGGGCCCGGTCCCTCGGCGGGATGGAGCTGCTAGGAGCTGCTCAACTTACCTTCCGCACATTCGCCACTCCGGCCCTCTCAGGAACGGTCCAGATGAAGGCAGAAAACTGTGCCATCCTTGGAGTCAGTGATTTTAACTCCTGATGACGATGGCGGAGACAGCTATTGGAAGCTCAAGTGTTTTATCAGAAGTGGCGCTGCTTCTAACCGAGAAGATTTCATTGAAAGATGGGAAGAGCCGTGTTAACAGGTTGCACGTACACTGATGTGCCAAAACGTTGTGACCACCTGCTTAATACACTACTGGCCATTAAAATTGCTACACCAAGAAGCAATGCAGATGATAAATGGGTATTCATTGGAAAAATATATTATACTAGAACTGACATGTGATTACATTTTCACGCAATTTGGGCGCATAGATTCTGGGAAATCAGTACCCAGAACAACCACCTCTGGTCTTAATAACGACCTTGATACGCCTGGGCATTGAGTCAAACAGAGCTTGGATGGCGTGTACAGGTACAGCTGCCCATGCAGTTTCAACACGATACCACAGTTCATCAAGAGTAGTGACTGGCGTATTGTGACGAGCCAGTTGCTCGGCCACCATTGACCAGACGTTTTCAGTTGGTGAGACATCAGGAGAATGTGCTGGCCAGGGCAGCGGTCGAACATTTTCTGTGTCCAGAAAGGCCCGTACAGGACTTGCAACATGCGGTCATGCATTATCCGGCTGAAATGTAGGGTTTCGCAGGGATCGAATGAAGGGTAGAGCCACGGGTCGTAACACATCTGAAATGTAGCGTCCACTATTCAAAGTGCCGTCAGTGCGAACGAGAGGTGACCGAGACGTGTAACCAATGGCACCCCATACCATCACGCCGGGTAATAGGCCAGTATGGCGGTGACGAATACACGCTTCCAATGCGCCTTCACTGCGATGTCGCCAAACACAGATGCGACCATCATGATGCTGTAAACAGAACCCGGGTTCATCAAAAAATGACGTTTAGCCATTCGTGCACCCTGGGTCGTCTTTGAGTACACCATCGCAGAAACTCCTATCTGTGATGCAGCGTCAAGGGTAACCGCAGCCATGGTCTGCCAGCTGATAGTCCATGCTGCTGCAAACGTCGTCGAACTGTTCGTGCAAATGGTTGATGTCTTGCAAACGTCCCCATCTGTTGACTGAGGGATCGAGACGTGGCTGCACGGTCCGTTACAGCCATGCGGATCAGATGCCTGTCATCTCGACTGCTAGTGATACGAGGCCGTTGGGATCCAGCACAGCGTTCCGTATTACCCTCCTGAACCCAGCGATTCCATATCCTGCTAACAGTCATTGGATCCTGACCAACGCGAGCAGCAATTTCGCGACACGATAAACCGCAATCGCGATAGGCTACAATCCGTCCTTTATCAAAGTCGGAAACGTGATGGTACGCATTTCTCCTCATTACACGGGGCATCACAACAACGTTTCACCAGAAAACGCCGGTCAACTGCTGTTTGTGTATGAGAAATCGGTTGGAAACTTTCCTCATGTCAGCACGTTATAGGTATCGCCACCGGCGCCTACCTTGTGTGAATGCTCAGAAAAGCTAATCATTTGCATATCAGAGGATCTTCTTCCTGTCGGTTAAATTTCACGTCTGTAGCACGTCATCTCCGATCCGACAGTTTGTTGGTAGGTTTTTGGGGGTATGTGACATGTCTACGCACGGGCTGTATAATTCGCGTAAATAACAGCCCGCTGGTTTGCGTACGCTATGATGGTGCCCGATAGCGACCCAAGCCTAGTGAGGAGGAAGTCTAGTGATACGTGGGATATGCCGTTTACAGAAAGTCAATCACACTGAGAATTTTTAACATGTTGCAGCCCTGTCAGCAACTGTGATAAATTAATACGTCAAAGATCCCCCTCAGTAGCGAAAAGTTACTGGCCTTTACCCAGGTTTCAGCTAGAGTACTCTAGCCTTCTTCATCAGAAGCATAAAATAAACTAATACGTGCCAGAACAAGGCACGGTCAAACATAAAGAGCTAAAGTACCGTGCTACCATGTCAAGCTACGTTACTTAGCTGAGGACCAGCCCCGGAATCAATTCATGGAAAGCGGTCAGTTAGCCGCGAACGCGGCGTTGGAGCAACTGAGGCGGATCTTTGACGTATTTTCCAATCACACTGATCTGCATCTTCAAGCTGATAGTTGTCACCATCTGGCTCAGCGTGAAGGGGTACTACACAGGACCCACGTCAGCTCATAGACCGAAAGTTTGCTAGCTGAGTTAGTCCACGCAGAAGTAACCTTTCACCACAGTGGTTACAGTGAAAGAGTGCTCAGACTCACGCTGTGGTATTGACCAACCGTGAATCGGGTGAATGATGAAAATAACGCTGTGTTGACTTTTTGTCTTCGCAGGTAGCATTTCCAACAGGAAATATTTTGTGAAAGCGCATTGTCAAATGTGTTCTTGAAGATCATTCAAGACCAGGGCCGTTTTACTGTCTGTAAAGGATGATCTTGGTTTCCTTAAGGTGGGTTCCACGCAGATGTGCTCTGTCATGTAATGGTCGGGTGGAGGACCGGTATTTAGAACATAAGCACCACATAAACTTACAACAGTCGAGCAAATCTACTATTGCTGCACAATGCCCTGGCACTGGTCATCCTATGGAATATGACAGCACCGAGATTCTTGCGTGTACGTCCAACTGTTGGTATGGTGTTATTAAGTAAGCAGTTGAGATTAAATTAGCAAGTGTCCTTCTGAATGAACACGGATGGTTTTCCCTAATTTCTACTTAGAATCTTGCAATCGATGACTTCTGACGTTGGTCAACTGTGATTGTGTGGTGGCGCTAATTATTTGCGGTCTGCGTGTTTTTTGCCTTCCATCATAAATCGTATTATGGTTTTAGACCGGCGTAGCCACGCCTACCGAGAAATTTCCCTGTCCAGAGCTCTCTTGTTGCATTTGTGCTTTGAAACTGACGGTGCGTTCTCCTTGCCGAAGACGTTACTCAGCTTCTTTCCTGTAAGTTGTTTGTACATTGTGTTGTTCCGAATGTGTCTCCGTTGCATTACACCAGTAGCGAGCAACAGCTGTTGGGAAATACAGCTGCGACAGCTTAATTAAGCTTAACGCCTGATTCCGAAAGGAACAAATTTAGTTCGAACACTACCAGCTCGCAGAAATTGCTCTGATATAATCTCAGCGAAGCGGCGGGGAATCGTCTGAGCGGGCTCAGAATTAGCTGCAGTGATTTACCGCCACGTTGTGTCCCGTGACCTACAAACGGCCGCCTGTGCCCGGCAAAACTCAGCTTATTTCACCACTTCTTTATTGAGATGAAAACAAAGTACACTAGTTTCATTATACTACGAACAATGGTCGGCACTTCTGACAAGGGAATTCTCTCGAATCGAAAAGGAATTCGGTGTCCGAATTGCGTGTAGAAGCTTGACGTATCACTGTGGTTAGGTTGGTAAGGCATTTAATTGTGTTACTCTTAGTTTTCCCAATATCCGATCTCAAAAATGTACCTCAGGTTTTCCAACAAATTGCGTGAAACAATATGCAGAATCACATTAGGCACATTTGGCGAAAGCAATGTCAGCACAATCCTAAGAATCACATTCTGGAGCAACAAAATGAAATTTCACTTGAATCACATTCTTGAATTCAGCAACGTGTGCAAGAGATTTGTATCCAGATGCTTGCTAGAAATATTAAAGCATAGGTTGATACTCTGTAGCAGACAGCGGTTAATCAATAACAGAATTGATTTTCATTATAAAATTCTATTTCCCAATTAAGTGTCGAACTCACTGCAGAAAGTCCTTACCGAGTTTGCTATCCTTCTTGCACGTATTTTATACACCGGGAGAAATATGATCCATAGCTTACGTATTTTGTTGTTTTTGGTGGAAAGATCATGCATTCACTGTCTTTACCCGCAAATGAATCATTTACTATCGTTGTGTCCTTGTGAGGACTCCAAAAATCACAGAGCAGTACACACCTCTGGTTATTTGCAACGTTGTCGTTTACAACATTCACGAAAAGAATTTTAAATGGTCTTTCGACTTTTTTCCCACTTACGTTACCCTCCAAATGTATGTTTGGTGTAAGATTATCTTCAACAGCTTTTTCAACTTTCGAGCCGAAGGTTTCTTGCTGGAGACAAGTAAATAGTTTTTTTCTGTAGGCGTTCGCTTATTGCGTAACGATGAGTTGTATTGTGTGCAGACTGGAGCAAGACAACTGTTGATCTTTCCCCTTTCTTAGATAGTGTCGCACCAGTAGGTAGTTCACAATTAATTCAACTTTGCTCAGTGTTGCAAATGCTCTGGAAACTTGCAGTTTTCTGGCTTACTTCTTCGACCAAACTGGCGCAAGACTGGCGAATATCTTGGTCTTCCTGTACATCTCTGGCTACCATAAAGGCAGTGACGTGTACAAGGCACATTCTCTATTCTTTCTTGAGACGTGCTGTGAGGATACAGAACATTTAACATTTGCGTGCCCAGTTTCGTTTGCTTTTTGCGTTGCCCAAACTTTCAAGTGCTAGTAATGGACACATTTTCCTTAATTTCTTTCAATGTTAAACTAGGATGAAATATTTTGTTTTATCTCTAGTTCTTTGATTGCCTTGTTTCCTCGAAATGGATGTTCATTACGTCTTTTTTTCTTCATGTAATCAAATGTTACCTTCATCTTCGACGTGCGTTTTATAGTAACGAGCTGTAGGTCACAACTTTACGTGGAGATGTACGATAATCATCACAAATACGTTCGAGACGTTCTTCCGAAAATTTTGTTGCAAAACTAACAGCACTGGATTTCTTTCCTGTTGAAGATTCATAGTCACCAGAACTGTTAGCTTCTCTTTGAGAGAGTATTATTTCCACCACCTCCACTAGCACTACAATCTTAAACACTATTAATCGCGTCATCGTCTATAAAGTCGTTTCTTCATCCACTAGTCTATCCAGTGTAACGTGAGTTGAACAATGAAATGAATTTTCATATTCCTAATTAATCAGATCCACCAAAAGTATTGCGAAAGTGTTATCATCCTGTCCTACACCGCCTTCCTTTGGATAACAACTTGGAAGGCATGATATGTAAAATGTTCCATACATTAATGGTTTCCTTCATTTCCGCTGTATAATGTATGGAAATAATAACACCCGTATACTGAACACATGACCTTCTTGTTGAAGTAACTAACTGACTGACGCGTTAACCCCCCTCCTCCAAGACTGCAAGCGCTGTTGTGTACATACCGACAGCAACACAATCACACGTCGTCGCAAGTGTCGTTAGAAATGTGAGATGGGTCTGTACAGAATTGTTTAAATAAAAATTCCAGTTCGAGCCGAGAGGCGTCCCTTGTCAGGAAAGCGCAGTAGACACGCAACAACAAGATGATGTATAAATATTTCTTGTATGTGATAATCTCTCCTACAATTCTTACAGAACGCCAATAATAGGAGACAGAAAGGTAAGAAGATAACGCGTCGTCAACACTGGCGTTATTAGAGACTCAGTAAGAAAAAAAAGAAAAAAAAGAAAAAAATGGTCCAGGGCACTTTTTAAACAGGAGGGATGTGTTTCACAGTAACGAAGATGAACAAGTACTCATACATGTTAAGGTATGTATTAAAGAGCTCATGTTTACTAGACTATTTTTCTTGTTTTGGTCTATAATACCACCTCTGACAGTTACCTACCTAACGACCTTAGTAATAACAGTACCGATACATGTACTCCATTGTCAGATGTATCAGAACGATTTTAGCTTATAACTTTCAACTCAGTCCTTTCCGAATCAGGGCCCCTTACCTCAAATTGATACATTCACCTTTTCTTCATTATCCTGAAAGTTTGTAATACCATCGCGGAATCACCCTGATTAATATTTTTCTAATCTTCGTAAAATCCTAGCATTACGGAAGACGAGTGTAAACATCCAGTACGCAGAAGTTAGATTTGTCCAGTTGTATCTTAAATTCTAGTCGACAAATGATCGGGAGTGTTTTAATAGACTCGAGGAAATGGCACACGATATGGAAAATCGGTAAACGCCGCAATGCGTCAGCGTACTCGTTGCCAACAATTTGTCTGAAGAAACGGGGCAGGAGGATAGAGGAAGAAGGTATAAACACAATTGGAGCGTCAGGTGCAACCTCTCTGCCTGAGAAGCCTCATGCTAACGAAAGCATCCAGCAGACAGTTTGGGTACGTGCCCTACAACTGTTCTAATTGAAATGACAACTGGCTTTACACATAATCATAGCATCAAAGCACTCCTAAGTTAGGCGCGTTTGTAGACTGCAAAATAACAAGAATCGCTTTGACCAAGGATGCTCAATGACTATAGTCAAAATAAATATACACTCCTGGAAATTGAAATAAGAACACCGTGAATTCATTGTCCCAGGAAGGGGAAACTTTATTGACACATTCCTGGGGTCAGATACATCACATGATCACACTGATAGAACCACAGGCACATAGACACAGGCAACAGAGCATGCACAATGTCGGCACTAGTACAGTGTATATCCACCTTTCGCAGCAATGCAGGCTGCTATTCTCCCATGGAGACGATCGTAGAGATGCTGGATGTAGTCCTGTGGAACGGCTTGCCATGCCATTTCCACCTGGCGCCTCAGTTGGACCAGCGTTCGTGCTGGACGTGCAGACCGCGTGAGACGACGCTTCATCCAGTTCCAAACATGCTCAATGGGGGACAGATCCGGAGATCTTGCTGGCCAGGGTAGTTGACTTACACCTTCTAGAGCACGTTGGGTGGCACGGGATACATGCGGACGTGCATTGTCCTGTTGGAACAGCAAGTTCCCTTGCCGGTCTAGGAATAGTAGAACGATGGGTTCGATGACGGTTTGGATGTACCATGCACTATTCAGTGTCCCCTCGATGATCACCAGTGGTGAACGGCCAGTGTAGGAGATCGCTCCCCACACCATGATGCCGGGTGTTGGCCCTGTGTGCCTCGGTCGTATGCAGTCCTGATTGTGGCGCTCACCTGCACGGCGCCAAACACGCATACGACCATCATTGGCACCAAGGCAGAAGCGACTCTCATCGCTGAAGACGACACGTCTCCATTCGTCCCTCCATTCACGCCTGTCGCGACACCACTGGAGGCGGGCTGCACGATGTTGGGGCGTGAGCGGAAGACGGCCTAACGGTGTGCGGGACCGTAGCCTAGCTTCATGGAGACGGTTGCGAATGGTCCTCGCCGATACCCCAGGAGCAACAGTGTCCCTAATTTGCTGGGAAGTGGCGGTGCGGTCCCCTACGGCACTGCGTAGGATCCTACGGTCTTGGCGTGCATCCGTGCGTCGCTGCGGTCCGGTCCCAGGTCGACGGGCACGTGCACCTTCCGCCGACCACTGGCGACAACATCGGTGTACTGTGGAGACCTCACGCCCCACGTGTTGAGCGATTCGGCGGTACGTCCACCCGGCCTCCCGCATGCCCACTATACGCCCTCGCTCAAAGTCCGTCAACTGCACATACGGTTCACGTCCACGCTGTCGCGGCATGCTACCAGTGTTAAAGACTGCGATGGAGCTCCGTATGCCACGGCAAACTGGCTGACACTGACGGCGGCGGTGCACAAATGCTGCGCAGCTAGCGCCATTCGACGGCCAACACCGCGGTTCCTGGTGTGTCCGCTGTGCCGTGCGTGTGATCATTGCTTGTACAGCCCTCTCGCAGTGTCCGGAGCAAGTATGGTGGGTCTGACACACCGGTGTCAATGTGTTCTTTTTTCCATTTCCAGAAGTGTATATGGATAAAATTAAAACCAGTTGTTTGTTTTCAATAACAGCAATGAAACTTATGAATGGTACCGTACAATGGTTCAACTAGCTTTTTAAAGTGGACCGTTATCTTAACGTAAGAAATATTACAAGTTTAGTGAAGTGTAGTTTCGAACAAGTGCCAGATTAGGTGAACTAAATTACTATTTATTTAAGTGGTACAAAAATACAAAGTTTCTTGAGACTTCAGTTTTACTGAATTTTCGGAGCTAACACGTGAAGTAAAGTTTAAAGTCTTCCAGGATTATCTTACAATCCACTCGCGAAAGTTACAAAGTGTTCTAGCTCCATACTGATACTATTAACGACCCACAGGGGAAGACACTAAGACCTCGCACAGCGAAGTTGCTGCTGCCAGTTCAGCATGCGTTAGATAAATCCCGAGAACATCGCTTGTTATGTTACAGTTTCAAGACATTCGACATCAGATCTCGTGAAATAATGGGTAAGATATTTGGTTATGTTCTTTTATATGCATTTCACAGTCACTAATTATTTGCCCTATTCTCATTAGCACGCCTCCGAAAATCAAGGACTTGTTAATGCAGCCGACTGAGGCAAGATGGCGACCTCGTCACCTATTGAGCAGTGCTTGTTTCCAAGCAGCTACAGCCAATACCGGAAACGCTGTTAATGGGTTCAGATGTTATGGGAACGAAACTTACGACTTTGATGTAAGATTTTGCTGTGGCCAATGCCACATGTAGTCTTTTTGCTACGGACCACGCCGAAGCTGAAAATGCAGCTGCTCAAGATGTTACACTTAAAGGCCAAATCGCCGAAAATTGTAATGAAACTTCGGATGAATCTGAGGTATGTGGTATCGATAGCTACGATGCCACTGCTTAGGTTGGCACTACGACCGACACCGACGACAGCGCCCTCTAGCTCTCGAGCATTGCTACAGCTTCAGCACATTCCATCAGGTGCAGCCAGCCAGGACACTTCGCTTCCACTTCGCACCACCTTGCAAGTTATGTAATATGTTTGCATATGTTTATCCACTAGTAAAGATGCTTAACTGTATCTGCAGTACCGAAAGATTAGTATCTTTTCCTGTTCCTGTTCCTTACCCACGCGCCACCTCCCAGGCGGGATACAAAAAGGTACAACAGAATGAAGAACCCGGACTTCCAACGTATGGTGCTCTTATTAAGAGAAAATGTCGCTGAAGTACTTTTGATTTGAAAACATCGCCGAAAAGAAGCATGCACACAATTTCGGAAAACTCCCAGCACGCAACGTACAAGCGATTTAAGAAGCTCACCTACGATACATATATTGCTAGGCAAGGAAGCACTCAAGGTGAGACGAAAATGTTTAAGGAAAGAAAGAAAAATTTCCAAACAAAGTATAGTGCAGTGTTCTGCGTGTGATGACATATACGTTGGCCCTTATTCAGAAGACTTGGCAGAATTTGACGACTGCTCAGAATTTGAAAGAGGAAAATTTTTATGTGAATCTGAGTTTCTTTAGTTTTCAACATAATAATTCTTTCATAATACATCATTCAGAACAAAACAAACAGTAATGTTAACTAACTAATATACTGTGTTTACTTTCTAAGAATAGAAATTTATTCAGCTTTTACTAGTAGTGCTATCTAGCCCCATGGTCAGCGTCGTCTTGCCCAGTACTGCTGTGAGATGACACATTCGCATTCGTTTCTAAAACTAGCAAAATGACTGTGATTGTATGAAAAGAAAATATTATCCACCTAGGTACAATACAATAAAAGGCCATTACACATTCGAGACAGGCCCCACCCACTTTGAATGGGACAGCTGCGCTACTGTTTGTAACACACTTTTCGAAAATCATAGCTTTCTAAATGTGAACACAATAAATATGTATGATTCTGCGTTTGAAACATGAAACCTGGTTTATTTATTCTCAAAAATATAGTTATGAAGTATTAAATTTAGCGGATATACAAAATTTTACTTCTATTTTTGAATGGAAATTATTGATTGGCTCTTCAAGTGCACTAAAATTCGCCACATCAGATCTACGTAGAGCGCGAGCCGTGGATCAGCTTGGATACAGGTATCGGACAAAAGCACTATTGAGCTTAACACAGAGCGGAAATATATCAAGCGTCATATAGAGTACAGGTAGTTCATAATTGGAATAGTATGTAGTAGCACACTGCAGACACTCTTCCTTGTGCAGTCTGCATGATTATCAACAAATGGCGGGAAGCGCAATGGCAGGTAAGAATTTTTACGCACAACTCGAACAAGACTGCCGAATACCACTCAGGGTGTCCGCCCCCGGTAGCTGAGTGGTCAGCCGGTTTCGAATCCCGGCTGCGTCGGAGATTTTCTCCGCCCAGGGCCTGGGTGTTGTGTAGTTCTAATCATCATCTTTTCATCCCCATCGACGCGCAAGTCACCGAAGTGGCGTTAAATCGAAAGACTTGCACCAGGCGAGCGGTTTACCCGACGGGAGGCCCTCGTCACACGCCATTATTATACCACTCGTGGTCCATCCACAGTGTGTTACATGCTAAGGGAAACAAAAAATAAGTTCCTTAAAAGCAGTTGACGATTATCATCGTCATCTTGCCCTTCTCTGGTTTATATCGCGTGAAGCGGACTGTAAAACGAAGTGCGCAGTCACGTCAGATGTATAATGCAGCCCGCATCTCGTGGTCGTGCGGTAGCGTTCTCGCTTCCCACGCCCGGGTTCCTGGGTTCGATTCCCGGCGGGGTCAGGGATTTTCTCTGCCTCGTGATGGCTGGGTGTTGTGTGCTGTCCTTAGGTTAGTTAGGTTTAAGTAGTTCTAAGTTCTAGGGGACTGATGACCATATATGTTAAGTCCCATAGTGCTCAGAGCCATTTGAACCATTTTTTGTATAATGCAAACACATTATTTATACACGTATGAGAGGAGAAACACGCTGTTGCCCAGGCATTTATTCATAGCTGTGTGTCCGCGCCCGTGCCATACAGTCTGGCCTCGTGCCTGATCTACGTGTCACACAATAACATAATTTTGCACTTACATTTACTACTGTATGGGCATACTGTCTGTAAAATGTGTCACGAATACAGTTATTAGTAAAGGAGTACTAAACTATAACATCATGACCCATGTGGTACCTTCATTGTATCAACGGCGGAAAAGTAGTAAGCGACACTCACTTTTCCTTTCATCATTTTTGTAGGGGTTGCCAGCTAGCAAAACTTTTGTAAAGGTTTGAAATTATGAGTACATCTATATCTACATTTATACTCCGCAAGCCACCCAACGGTGTGTGGCGGAGGGCACTTTACGTGCCACTGTCATTACCTCCCTTTCCTGTTCCAGTTGCGTATGGTTCGCGGGAAGAACGACTGTCGGAAAGCCTCCGTGCGCGCTCGAATCTCTCTATTTTTACATTCGTGATCTCCTCGGGAGGTATAAGTAGGGGGGAAGCAATATATTTGATACCTCATCCAGAAACGCACCCTCTCGAAACCTGGACAGCAAGCTACATCACGATGCAGAGGGCCTCTCTTGCAGAGTCTGCCACTTGAGTTTGCTAAACATCTCCGTACCGCTATCACGGTTACGAAATATCCCTGTGACGAAACGTGCCGCTCTTCTTTGGACCTTCTCTATCTCCTCTGTCAACCCGACCTGGTACAGATCCCACACTGATGAGCAACACTCAAGTGTAGGTCGAACAAGTATTTTGTAAGCCACCTCCTTTGTTGATGGACTACACATTCTAAGGACTCCCCAATGAATCCGAACCTGGCACCCGCCTTACCAACAATTAATTTTATATGATCATTCCACTTCAAATCGTTCCGTACGCATACTCCCAGATATTTTACAGAAGTAACTGCTACCAGTGTTTGTTCCGCTATCATATAATCATACAATAAAGGATCCTTCTTTCTATGTATTCGCAATACGTTACATTTGTCTATGTTAAGATTCAGTTGCCACTCCCTGCACCAAGTGCCAATCCGCTGCAGGTCTTCCTGCATTTCGCTGCAATTTTCTAATGCTTCAACTTCTCTGTATACTACAGCATCATCCGCGAAAAGCCACATGGAACTTCCGACACTATCTACTAGATGATTTATATATATTGTGAAAAGCAATGGTCCCATAACACTCACCTGTGGCACGCCAGAGGTTACTTTAACGTCTGTAGTCGTCTCTGCATTGAGAACAACGCCCGCATCTCGTGGTCGTGCGGTAGCGTTCTCGCTTCCCGCGCCCGGGTTCCCGGGTTCGATTCCCGGCGGGGTCAGGGATTTTCTCTGCCTCGTGATGGCTGGGTGTTGTGTGCTGTCCTTAGGTTAGTTAGATTTAAGTAGTTCTAAGTTCTAGGGGACTGATGACCACAGATGTTAAGTCCCATAGTGCTCAGAGCCAGCCATTGAGAACAACATGCTGTGTTCTGTTTGCTAAAAACTCTTCATTCCAGCCACACAGCTGGTCTGATATTCCGTAGGCTCTTACTTTGTTTATCAGGCGACAGTGCGGAACTGTATCGAACGCCTTCAGGAAGTCAAGGAAAATGGAATCTACCTGGGAGCCTGTATCTAATATTTTGTGTGTCTCATGAACAAATAAAGCGAGTTGGGTCTCACCCGATCGCTGTTTCCGGAATCCATGTTGATTCCTACAGAGTAGATTCTGGGTTTCCAGAAACGACATGATACGCGAGCAAAAAACATGTTCTAAAATTCTACAACAGATCGACGTCAGAGATAGAGGCCTATAGTTTTGCGCATCTGCTCGACGACCGTTCTTGAAAACTGGAACTACCTGTGCTCTTTACCAATCATTTGGAACCTTCCGTTTCTCTAGGGATTTGCGGTTCACGGCTGTTAGAAGGGGGGGGGGGGGGGGGGCAAGTTCTTTCGTGTACTCTGTTTAGAATGAGAAAGTTTGTTCAAGTCGCTAAGTGCTCTCATTCTCAAATAGTGGATGAATTAATTTTTGGAATTGAAGCGTCGTGGGCTACAATTATTTTTCGCCCCAACCCCATTTCTTTTGATAGGTAGGTGGTTCTGACCCCACAGAAATTGTCGTATGACACTAAGGTGTATTTGTACCAAGTTTGGTTGAAATCGGTCTAGTGGTTTAGCAGGAGATGTGCAAAACACACACACACACACACACACACACACACACACATGGATATAAATTTTTATAATATGTGTGAACATTACCCGATATGTCGTCAACATTTCTTTGGAATAATAAAAAGATGATGCGCGAGTCGCAGAAAGAGTCTGCAGCTAAGTCGTATTCGACTTCTTTCTAAGTTCCCACGTGTGTATGATTCTTTTCGCAAACGCGGAGTCATAAGCTGCCGCTGCACAGTATTACCGTGTGTCTGTGGGATATAGACTTGGGTTATGGAGCCGTGCTCGAGACACGGCGTAAAAAAAGGCGCCCCCCTCAGGGGTTGGGCGGTGGGGTGGGGGGATTGCGCTGTGTATGTGCGTGTGTATGCTAACGCGGCAGCTCCGCAGCTGCGGTGAAGCGTCGGGTGCCGCTGGAATTGGAAACTTGCTCCAATATTGGATCGCGGGCTCCCCGAAGCCTCGCGAGGCGCATCGCTTGTTGCCCCTGCAAGGGCGTTGGCGCTGGCGACTTAGGTATTTTCCGTTCCCTTGTCGCAGCATTCCATTCACCCCAACTTTCAAAAGGGCTTTTACTTCTTATTACTATAAAAGGCACCTTCTATCGGACGCACAAGACGGAGGCAAAATGAATGAACATACTGTAGGCGTGGAACCTGGCAGCAAAAGAGAGTGAAAACGTACTCATTCTTGCTCAGCTGCTACTTCACTGGCGTTCATCTTGTAGTCAAGAATAGCTATTACTCGTATTTTGCAGAAACAAAACTTCGAGAGTAAAATGCTAGCAGTAGTAGTTATTTTTCTCTATAGGACAACCCGATTTTTAGAATCTCATGAAGGAATGCACGCTAGAGACGATCATAAGAAGTTTCCGTCATTTTCAACTATTTTTGTTGTAGTGAAAAATGAGTTTCTTTTCTGTGCACCACGTGTAAATATTTTGAGTTTTACATATTAAAATGCTGTGTAATATGTTAAAGTTGTTCGGAAGATAGTGTTGTTACTTCAGTTATGCGAATGGGCATTGATTTAAATGCTAGGCACTTGAATGTGATTTGCAGAGTATCCATGTAGATGACTGGGGAAAGTTGAATAGAATTAGAAACCGGGTCTCCTCCTTACTAGGCAGTGGCTGCTGGATCTAAATGGTCAGGTCCGGAAGAATAACCACCACACACACACACACACACACACACACACACACACACACCGTATTGATTGTTAACCCATACTTAGTCAGTCGTGCACCATTTGACCATATTGTACCTTGAAACCTGTGAAAATCTTCTACCATGGAACGTGTGATATATGTAAATGAACTGAGTTTCTTTAATGTATTACCAATTGTAAATGTCTTCTAAATCGATATTCCTATTAATTTTCAATAGCTTCTGTTTCAAAATGTATTTCTCTTGTATCTAGTTTTTGGTAATACTTCTGCTTAGTTCTATTTCGCTCATTGATTATTAGGTGTAGTGCAGTAAAAAGATTTTCTTGATTTTTTTGTTTTTTTGTTTCTGAATTTGGCCATCTATGGACCGCTAAGAAATTAAGACTTCTTGGCTTTTCTTCTGTTCGCCTCCCAGAACCCCTTCATTCATTCGCTTCTTTTTTTCCCCTCCTCGCAGCTGATCCTTTTGTGCGTCCTGTTTGGTGGCTCCTTTTGAATGATTTCAGGTTGTTAACTCTGCTGCTGAACTCTCTTCTGTTGTGGTCCATCTGTGGCGCAACTCCAACTTCCGCTGCACCCCACTTCACCTCATCTACCTATTAAGATGTGACCTTTAACACACGATGTAGTTGAAGATCCTATTGGTCCATCTGCATTCATCCATCCCTATTAGGTGTCCGAAGAATTTCAGACTGTGCTCCCTCACTGCCTTCGTGATCTTTACAATGTCCTTGTAGAGGTCTTCGTTTTCCTCTTCTTCCAAGCCCCATCAGTAGTCTTCTGTGGTCCGAATATTTTCCTCAGAGTCTTCCTCTCTTTCTTTTCGTGTCCCTTAAGTATTCCATTTTTATTTAAAATGTGACACTCCGAAGCGTACCATTCTTCAACTTGTACTACCGACTTACAGTGTCTGATTTGACCTTGTAGGATAACGCGAGTTTGTTGTGCTTGTTCTATGTTAGGTTGCAGGCCAGATGTGGTTTTCTGCTCTTCCTTTGTTTGCCTCCTTATCCAGTCCATTGGGTTGGATCGATTCCTTAGGTATTTTAACTTCATTTTCCTCTTATCTTCCCACGATTTACTTCCGTTCATCTCTCACTTCGGTGCCTGTACTCTATGTATATATTTTGTCTTTTCACGGGTGATTTGAAGACTTTTTTTTTCTGAGGTTTCATGAAGACTCTCAAGCGTCTCCTCGTTAAGAGAGCAAGGTAATTAGCAAAAGCTAAACACTTGATTTCCACGTCCTGACTTTCCTTCCCAAGGCATATTACTCTTGAAAATTGAAAGCCTCTTCCCAGGTTTTCACCATATTCTCCAATACGATGCTGAAGAGAATTGTGGATAATCCATCTCCTTGTGATTCTTGAGTTTCTCCCGGCGTATTTGATAATCAAAATATCCACGGGTGTGCTGCCGGTCTATAGTGTCCAACGGGCACAATATTTCGGCGATCATACATGTCGCCATCATCAGGTGAACTGACGGACTGAGCTCCTGTGAACGTGCCGGCACGGAGATCCGTACGCTATGGCTACTCAGAGGGAACTGGGTTCGGTCGCGGCGGCGGCCGATTTAAATACCCTCCGCCCGCGGCGCGCTCCCTCCACCTTCCGCGCCCCGCGCCACGGTCGCGCGGTGGAACAGATTGCGACGGCGTCTGAGATGACGTCGGTGTGATGGCTCTGTCCGCCGTGATCGTCACAACTATACGTTTGCTCGATTTACTTTTGATTAACCCAATCGCTGGTTCCCAAGCCTTGCTAAGATTATAGCCACAGTCACGGTTTATGAGGTCGTCATTGGTGCGAATTTCGATGGCCTCTCTAACAACGCTGTCCCAGTATCTCGACGTCTGTACCAGAATCCTCGTGGCTGCCACCACCCTTCACAGAGGAATGGGGTACTTAAAACTCTAGTACATAGGGCGCTCACTATGTCTGACGCAGAGAGTCTACCCCAGGAATTGGAACATCTGAGAACTGTATTTCGAGAAAATGGGTACTCAGAGTGGCAGATTCAACGTGCTCTCCGCCCAACCACTGCAGCACAACCTGTTGAGATGGATGAAGTCACGAGGGAGGAGGTAGGCACTGCATTTATTCCACACACAGGCGCACTCTCGGGGAAAATCGCCCGCATTCTGAAGAAACACCGGGTCGGAACTGTGTTTTGTCCTCCATATAAAACTCGTGCACTGGTGGGGAGTGCCAAAGATGACCTCGGTTTGAGGAAGGCCGGCGTGTACCAGATTCCGTGTCAATGTGGCAAGTCGTATACTGGTCAGACGATGCCTACCGTCGAGGATCGATGCCGTGAACACCAGAGGCACACTCGACTGATGTATCCGAGCAAGTCGGCGGTCGCTGAACATTGTTTGTCGGAAAATCACGCCATGGAGTATGACCGCACGAGGATTCTGGTACAGACGTCGAGATACTGGGACAGCGTTGTTAGAGAGGCCATCGAAATTCGCACCAATGACGACCTCTTAAACCGTGACTGTGGCTATAATCTTAGCAAGGCTTGGGAACCAGCGATTGGGTTAATCAAAAGTAAATCGAGCAAACGTATAGTTGTGACGATCACGGCGGACAGAGCCATCACACCGACGTCATGTCAGACGCCTTCGCAATCTGTTCCACCGCGCGACCGTGGCGCAGGGCGCGGACGGCGGAGGGAGCGCGCCGCGGGCGGAGGGTATTTAAATCGGCCGCCGCCGCGACCGAACCCAGTTCCCTCTGAGCAGCCATAGCGTACGGATCTCCGTGTCGGCACGTTCACAGGAGCTCAGTCCGTCAGTTCACCTGATGATGGCGACATGTATGATCGCCGAAATATTGTGCCCGTTGGACACTATAGACTCGCAGCACACCCGTGGATATTTTGATAATCCATCTCCTTGTCTGGCTCCTATCTTACTCTGTCAGGTCAGAAATTTCTCCAAAGAGCTGGACTTTCGAGATGGTATCTACTCTTCCAGTGTACTAAATAATGTTTGTCTGTCTATCGAGTCGTATGCTTTGGAGATTTTCTTGATCACAAAACTTTATATTTGAACGGAATAGTTGTTACTAGGTACATGACCCTTTCTATTTTGGAAGATATTTTCACATTTGGGAAAAGCCTTAATCTTCCGGAGTTGTTTTTGTAATTGTTGTACAAACCTGCAGCACACATCACTTAAAAAATGTAATAAGAAACTTTATTAAACTTCTATTATACAGCTGGATAGAGGTGGAAGTCTGAAAGTTACTACAAGGTACAACACTCTCCCCTGCACAATCTGATCAAAAGTATCCGGTTATCCCTGCGGAACTGGCCACTAAATGTTACGAGACGCTGACCTGCCAGTCTAAAAGGAGGCGGAGAATATTGTGTTGTTATGAGAGAGGCACTAACAGCAGATGGAAATTTCATTTACTTCGACCTGGTACTAGTCATTGGATGTCAACTGAGTAACTAATCCGTCAAGGTCACTTTAGCCTTTCTAAACCTGTCAAAGTCGCCCCGTTAATGAACGGATTGCGAAGTAGAAACGCGAAGGACCAACCATAGCCAAACAGAGACAAGGCAGACGGCATGTATTGACGGACGGGACCAGTCAAGCACAGCGGTAGTGGTCGCAAAAAATCGCACGAAATCAGTGGAAGGAAACGCTCGTAATTGCCACAGTCCTTTCGAAAGTCCGAATAGCGTCATGACTATACATAGCGAGTTAAAAAGAATGGAGAGGTATCGATGTCAGTCCGTGAGGCCAGGCACGAAGTCGGCTTTTCAAAACATCCCAAAGGTGTTCTATAGGATTCAGGTCCGAACTCTGTGCAGACCAATCCATTACAGGGATGTTATTGTCGCGGAACCACTCCGCCACAGGCCGTACATTATGAACAGGTGCTCGATCGTGTTGAAAGATGCAATTGCCATCCACGAATTGCTCTTCAACAGTGGGAAGCAAGAAGTTGCTTAAAACGTTAATGTAGGCCTGTGTTATGATAGTGCCACGCAAAACAACAAATGGTGCAAGCCCCCTCCATGAAGAACACGACCACACCATAACACCACCGACTCCGAATTTTACTGTTGGCATTACATACGCTGCCAGATGACTTTCACCGGGCATTCGACATACCCACACCCCACCATCGGATCACCACATTGTGTAACGTGATTCGTCACTCCACACAACGTTTTTCCACTGTTCAATCGTCCAATGTTTACGCTACTTACAACAAACGAGGCGTCGTTTGGCATTTACCGGCGTGATGTGTGGCTTATGAGCAACCGCTCGACCATGAAATCCAAGTTTTCTCACCTTCCGCCTAACTGCCATAGTACTTGCAGTGGATCCTGATGCAGTTTGGAATTCCTGTGTGATGATCTGGATAGATGTCTGCCTATTACATGTTACGACCCTCTTCAACTGACGGCGGTCTCTGTCAGTCAGCAGACGAGGTCGGCCAGTAAGCGTTTGTGGTGTACGTTTCCATTCACATTCCAATTTCACTGTCACATCGGAACAGTGGACCTAGGGACATTCAGGAGTGTGGAAATCTCGCGTGCAGATGTATGACAGAAGTGACACCCAATCACCTGACCACGTTCGAAGTCCGTGAGTTCCGCGGAGCGCTCCATTCTGCTCTCTCACGATGTTCAATGACTTCTGAGTCGCTGGTATGGAGTACCTGGCAGTAGGCGGCCGCACAATAGACCTAATATGAAAAACGTATGTTTTCGGGTATTTCCTGATACTTTTTATAACATAGTGTATGAAAATTCATTGTTATAAGACATCTCTTGTAGAGTACTCCAAGTCCCGTAACCGAAGACCTGTCATTGGCAATGCGACAATTATGGAGGCCAATTCAAGATGACGTTGTGTAGCATTTCTGTCAGTGTTTTGGTGACGTTCCTCTGTGGATGTCCACTTGCACTATCCTTGCGAAATCAGCAGTAAAGGGTCATGAATGTCAAGGCAGCACAGGGAGAATCCTCACGTGTAGGTTGCTATCCTCATAAGGTAGGAACCAATACGTTGTTGCGAGTGAGCCATAATATGATATGAAGAGTTACCGCTAGGAATTAACCCCCTACGCTGGATAGCTTGCAGTTGTCAGAAATAACGCAATGTACTGATGTTGGAATGTCGTATGCTTTTTTTCCAAGCCAGTGACATTTACCGTGTAGACCAAATTTACTTTTAGTAAAGGTTGTGGTTAATATTTCCAAACCGAAAAGTATAATTTGAACAACCAAAAGTATTCCAACACAAAGTGGTCCGTTGGTTATCCATTTATAAATTTCAGTTACGTTAGACGCCAATCTTATAACAGCACAAGAAGCGACGGCAGTGGATATACACAAACGTAGACACACACACACACACACACACACACACACACACACACACATTCACCTGTAATTTTGGTGCGCTATGCACACTATGTTTCCCGCCTTTTTGTTAGTGTTCAGTGACACAACAGGCTACTACACTACTGGCCATTTAAGTTGGTACAGCCGGCCGAAGTGGCCGTGCGGTTCTAGGCGCTGCAGTCTGGAACCGCGAGACCGCTACGGTCACAGGTTCGAATCCTGCCTCGGGCATGGATGTGTGTGATGTCCTTAGGTTAGTTAGGTTTAATTAGTTCTAAGTTCTAGGGGACTAATGACCTCAGAAGTTGAGTCCCATAGTGCTCAGAGCCATTTTTTTTAAAGTTGCTACACCACGAAGATGACGTGCTACAGACGCGAAATTTAACCGACAGGAAGAAAATGCTGTGATATGCAAATGATTAGCTTTTCAGAGCATTCAATCAAGGTTGCCGCCGGTGGCGACACCTACAACGTGCTGACATGAGGAAAGTTTCCAACCGATTTCTCATACACAAACAGCAGTTGACCGGCGTTGCCTGCTGAAACGTGTGATGCCTCGTGTAAGGAGGAGAAATGCGTACCATCATGCTTCCGACTTTGATAAAGGTCAGATTGTAGCCTATCCCGATTGCGGTTTATCGTATCGCGACATTGCTGCTCGCGTTGGTCGAGATACAATGACTGTTAGCAGAATATGGAATCGGTGGGTTCAGGAGGCTAATACGGAACGCCGTGCTGGATCCCAACGGCCTCGCATCACTAGCAGTCGAGATGACAGGCATCTTATCCGCATGGCTGTAACGGATCGTGCAGCCACGTCTCGATCCCTGAGTCAACAGATGGGGACGTTTGAAGGACAACAACCATCTGCACGAACAGTTCGATGACGTTTGCAGCAGGATGGACTATCAGCTCGGAGACCATCCAAGCTCTGTTTGACTCAATGCCCAGGCGTATCAAGGCCGTTATTACGGTCAGAGGTGGTTGTTCTGGTTACTGATTTCTCGGGATCTATGCACCCAAATTGCGTGAAAATGTAACCACATGTCAGTTCTAGTATAATATATTTGTCCAACGAATACCTGTTTATCATCTGCATTTCTTCTTGGTGTAATAATTGTAATGGCCAGTAGTGTAGTATTTCATAAATTGTTAATCTGGAGACGTCTTGTGTTCAGGAGGCAATGAGGTGAACCCCTTGGCAGGGCCTCTAGAGTTAGGTTTTCCGTGATTTCCTTACATCACATTCCTTTGAAGAGGAGCGATCGTTTTTCTTCAACATACTTTTCCTATCCGATCTTGTGTACATCTCTAATGACCTCGTCGTCGACGGCATGTTAAATTCTGATGTTTATTCCTTCCTGTTCGTTTGTAGATGACTACTTTTCGTTTTTTTCAGTTCCAATTTTATGATTCTTACTGTTGAAATGCAGTGTACATCTATTAGGAAATTATGGCTAAAGGGAAAAAATCTTTGACACACTCATGAAACAGAAACCGATGCCAAATAAAAAATCTACGAGGAAGTGCGCCATCGAATAGAATTCGTGCAGTCTCATACCTAACGCTGTAGCTGTTATTCGCTGATGATAGCTTGCTTTCGAAACGTAGGATGGGGAAACAAACGTGCCTGTACGTCGTCCAGCGACACTGAACAGGCGGCCAGACTCAGCAGTGAAAATATAGGAAGCAAACAAACTTCGCTGGAATCGGTAAGCTCGTGTCATGTGCAGAGTAAAACACAAGCTTCTTACACTTTCTGATGCCCCATGCGTTAGGACCTCGTAACACATAAAGCGAGTTGCAGCCATTAATCAGCCTGCTCAGTCAATCAAAACATTTTCTTCAGACTGTATCTTATTATGCTAAAGTTTGTGAAAATAACAGAAAGGCGTAGAAATTAAATATGAGGTATACAAAATACGAAGTACAGTCGTAATATGATAATCTTTCGGAATAAAGAACGGCGCCGCCCTAAGAAAGAATGTGTTATCGATATGTGAAGGTGGCTGGCGAGGAGAGTCCTATGGCTCATATTATGTTTCTGTGAACCTGGCACGAAAAATCGTCACGGCTCGCCTAAGCCACACGGAACGGTAATCTGTTTTCGTCTTTTATGGATCTGGTGTTGTGTTATAATGGTACTACAGCGTTAAAACAGTCAATGATGTTGAACGAAAGAAGCAATACGAGCTGCAACGTTAGCAATGAATCGAAAGGTTTCTCTGCGGCTTGGGATGACAGATACTTTATTCAGATGTCACTGGGAGATTTCAAAGCATCGAAACTGATGTGTCATCTTTTTCATCGTAGTTCGCCATCGTGTATTTGACTGAGAACTGATTTCACGTATTATTTGTCCAGGATGTCACTCTCGTTCAAGTTAAAAGGTTGCCCGCTAAAATGATTTGGTTATTTGGTCAGCACGAAACGCCAATTACCATAAAATAGTCTTTTGCGCTGAGTTTAGATTCACTGTCGTGGTTGATTGCGTGTGAAGCGGTGCATGAGGGAGGAATAAACAGAGTTACCTTGAAAACAGTATCTGATCTACTGCACCTGCTCCAATTTTTCAAGCGTTGATTGACACAATTTTCAAAGTCGTCTCAAGTTTTGTCGCGGATTGTCTCCGACCTTTATGTTTTACCTCTTTTTACGTCGTGAAAATGTTTTCATTTTAAGTTTTTTTAACTCGTACCTAGATGGAAACAGTGGTGATTTTGTCAACATGAAGCTGATGTTATCATGTTGGTCTCTCTTGTCCAAAATGGTAAAAATCATCGTATATTTGGAAAAGTGTTAGAGGAAACAAGAACTAATATCAAAGAAATGGTTTACCACGGACGGCGGGTGCTGAAATGGCTCCACACGGTGTCTAGTAAAGCATTTAATGCAAGAGCGCGGCCTACGATCACTTCTCCAAAGGAAACGAAAATGATAACTCGTTCATAAAGAGGACCAGCTAACGCCGTACTGAACGAACGCTCAGCTTGATGGTCCGAAGCGTTATTGTTTATCACAATAAATCTTGGATGCTTGTCATTGCGGGTATTCGCAACAACGTTCTACCTGTGAAGGAAGGTGTGGCGTTCAAACAATTAAACTGCACGTACGCATGATATTTCCTGACAAAATGATCGGTATTCGAACCTGCAACCGTCCTTTCATGAGCAATACTCCTACCGAGTGAGCTGGCCAGGCATGACACACGTCCCACCCTCGCATTTTCCCTTCTGCAAGCAAATCTCCTTTACATTAAAAACTTTGCGGAATTTCTCCTGGAAACTTCACATGACTAGCATCCTTAGAAGACTCTTTTGATCTGTCAAGAAATCTCCAAACAGTGCACACTTTTCCGTAGAGTGAAATATTCAGTCTGCTTCTAAGCATTTCTGGGAAATTCCAGACGTCAACTCTGCATTTCCTTTCTGGTTTGAGTACTGAACCATCAGCAACTTAATAGAATGTGCGTGGATTTCAGTAGTTCAATTTGATAGTATAAACGGTGTATATGAACTTCAGTTTATCGTGTTAAGCCCACACCTCAGGGACACTTCAGATACCTACTTGTTTCTATGCCGTGCCATCTGGTTTCTCTTAACTTAGTCACTGGCAGATTTACTACTGATACTGGCCATGTTGTCGCAGCTTAAGGCTGTTTCACCACTGCTGTTTAGCTTGCATACTTCTCTTACTTAAACGTTTAGTTCTTCGTTCTTTAGTAATGTAGGCCAAATGTGCATCAATTTCACTCGGACGGAGCGAGGAGAAGCATTTCCTCTCTGGACTCGTATTCTGGGGAACATCTGTTTAAATCCCTATCCGGCTATCCAGATTTAGGTTTGCCACGGTGTCCCCAACTCGCTTAAGGAAACTATCTGGATAATTCCCTTGAAAAGGACGCGACAGACTTCCTTCCACATCTTTCACCTATAATCTACTGCTTCTCCGTCTCTAATTAGTTCTTTGTTCACGAGGCGCTAAGTTCTAATCTTTTTTCATTTTCTTCCTGCGAATTTCACTACTTCCTTACGTCTTGTTTATAGTATTGCAAGTTTTAGCAGTATGTCGAGTATGCTTTTCCTCGTAACATTGCAGCGCGGGGTAGCCGTGCGGTCTGAGGCGCCTTTTCACGGTTCGAGCGGCTCCCCCAGTCGGAGGTTCGAGTCCGCCCTCGGGCATGGGTGTGTGTGTTGTATTTAGCATAAGTTAGTTTAAGTTAGTTTAATTACTGTATAAGCCTAGGGACCGATGACCTCAGAAGTTTGGTCCCACAGTACCTTACCACAAATTTCCAGATTTCATCATATCATTATTCTATTATTTATTTGTACATCGTGATCGCAAGTTTGTTATTGAAGGTTTGGGGTGAGTAAGATTATAGTTTATCGTCCCATCGACTCCTAGGACATTAGAGGTGGAACACTTCATTAGATGGACAATGAGGAGTAGGACATCGGCTGTGAGCTTGTTGCACGAAACTATGGAAGCTGTGGAAATCCTAAATATGTATAACCGGACAGAAATTTGAACGCTGCTCCTCTTGAATACGAGGACGGTGTGATGACGATTGTACTGTGTCGCACAAAAGACCGCAAGTCCCATATCGCCGTAACTGAATTTTCCGATTTTGGCCAGCCGGCATGCTTGAGTCATCGCACCTGATGATACTGTGATAATGAGGAATTTTCAGTTCTTTAAAGTGAAACTGAAGCCGAAAACATATCCCGTGAGTCAGAGAAGGGAAAGAAAACGGCGTAAATTTCAAATTACTGCTAAAGACGACATACTGCTTAACTGGACCATCGCAAGCTTCGGAAAGCTGTACATTAATGATGCTGTTGACTGTAGGACGGCTGCAGCCAGAAGGCTATAGGGAAATGCAGGATCGACGGGGGTCAACGATTGGAGTAGTATCTGGCAGCTATCAATCACTCTCAAAAACAAATCCCCACTTCTGCCGGCCGGTGTGGCCGTGCGGTTCTAGGCGCTTCAGTCTGGAACCGCATGACCGCTACAGTCGCAGGTTCGAATCCTACCTCGGGCATGGATGTTTGTGATGTCCTTAGGTTAGTTAGGTTTAAGTAGTTCTAAGTTCTAGGGGACTGATGGCCACAATGTTAAGTCCCATAATGCTCAGAGCCATTTTTTTTTAAATCCCCACTTCTAAAAAGCAATAAAGTGAACAACTACTTCTTCCTTGGTAAAAAGCTCTTCGTGTGAAATACTACACATTTCCATCAGCTGAGGCCTTCATTGGAGAACTGCTTTCCAATATGGAGAGAAATATAAGAAGCAATAACATTATGTTGTGGCAGTATGCACTTTCGCATTTACGTGGTAAAAGAGAGTTGGTTAGAGCCTGTACAAAATAAAGTGACACCTGCAAAGAAACGCATTTTCATCCTGAGAGCTGGACGATACGATTCCCTTGCTCCGGGATACTTTAGTATTGCTCATCAGTGTGGGATCCGTACCAGGTCGAGTTGACAGAGGAGATGGAGAAGATCCAAAGAAGAGCGGCGCGTTTCGCCACAGGGTTATTTGGCAAGCGTGATAGCGTTACGGAGATGTTTAGCAAACTCAAGTGGCAGACTCTGCAAGAGAGGCGCTCTGCATCGCGGTGTAGCTTGCTGTCCAGGTTTCGAGAGGGTGCGTTTCTGGATGAGGTATCGAATATATTGCTTCCCCCTGCTTATACCTCCCGAGGAGATCACGAATGTAAAATTGAGAGATTTGAGCGCGCACGGAGGCTTTCCGGCAGTCGTTCTCCCCGCGAACCATACGCGACTGGAACAGGAAAGGGAGGTAATGACAGTGTCACGTAAAGTGCCATCCGCCACACACCGTTGGGTGGCTTGCGGAGTATAAATGTAGATGTAGATGTAGCCCCCACCACTACCGTTGTTCTTTCTCCTAAAGCACCACCTGTGCAGGCGCGGGACAAGTTATTTTGTGCGAATGTTACGTAGTATCGTTTCTTCAACCCACGCATTATGGTAAGATGGAGACGAAGAACTTTTTCGTGGACAGCAGGACATTCCGTCTTTTTCCACTGATTGTAATGCTGGAGACGGGATGCTCATGGGTATTTAAAAATGTATTCACGTTTCCGCAAGCAAGGCGGAAAGTGGGGCACTAGTGTGTGCGCTCTCCAGTGATGTGGGACCGGCTGAGTAGAAGGCGCTCGTCGGCGCGTGGCTTTGGGGCCGCTGGATTAATTACAGGGGGCTGGTGGTGCGGAGCAGGGGGAGGGGGCGGCACTAATTGGTATTCGACGCCGAGCTGCGCCAACGGCGCAGGTGATGGCCGGCGGCGAGCTCTTTGAACCTGCGCACGTCCACCGACAGGGGCCGCTCCCGTCTCCTATCGTGTTCCACCAGCTGTCCGCTCATTCCGCCCACGCTTTAACGAGTTTTCCTAGCCCGGCAGCCACGTGTCGTCTTGGCCGCAGAGGTGGGTCCGTCACGAGATGGAAATCCCTGGCGTGTTCTGTACCGTCTAGAGACCTCAGATTAGGTTACCAGTACCCGTTCACGCTTCACCTACGCACTGCATGATCCAGCACTCCTGGCTAAGTACATAACAGCAGATTTTAACATGTATACAGCGTCATGTTTCGATGCGTACGGAAAATCAAACAGCTTACAGATACGTCTGAAAGATATCGAAGTGATAAGTAGAATTTTTTTCTTGCAAACCAGTATTTACAAGATGCTAGTTTTCTGTAGCTCACGACTAATCAAAAGAACATAAAAATAAAAAAAAATTGTGACTCAGAAATGTAGGCCTGTGCCTTCAGGAGAAATGCCAGTAATGCCAAGACACCTTTAAAGATACATACACTAACCTAACTATCTGAACTAGTAGTCTGAAACCGAATAAGACGTTCGTACGTCGTATGGATGACCCCCGTTTTTTGTCAATGGAGGGCGATCTAAAAACGATTGGCTCTTTACTATCGTAAGATCGAGATTAGACTGTCGACAGGGGGGGAGACGAGCGTGAAGTTCGTTGCAGAATCGTTGGAAGGAATGTATGTGATGAATCAGGAGTGTGATTTGAGGTGTGGTTATGTTTTTAAAGGTAGTAAATTAACTAAATTTAACTTTTGAACAGTAAAGAGTGTCATCATATTTACGGATGATTAATATTAACAAATATATGTCAATGAAAATCGTTCTTAGTAGGAACGACCAGGAAAATTTTTCTTTTTTATGATAATGAGTATTAAACAGAAATATAGTATTTGTTAGCGAAACAGTAAAACTTTCTTCTATTATTTTAACTTTTTCGGAGACCTATTTATAGCCTATTTTGAAGGTCATGACCAGCAAAATAGTAGGAATATTTATAACCTACCAGCCTGGAGGTTCATTACCATTAGCTTATTGTAAATAACAGAAGTATTTAATATTTTCCACACTTTCCCAAAGGCATTAGTAATTCAGAACGATAGAAAAATTTAAGAACAAGACGATTTTTCGGGTAACTGGTGACGTGCATTTAAAGTTGATGGCATTTCCCTATATTATGACAAATATTTTTGGGACTTTTAAAGATAATTTTGATTGAATGAGGACTATTATGTTTATTATTATCATTTTGCCGTCTTCATTTGTAAATTCACTATCCGAGTGCATGCGACAGGATGTGTACCTAACCTGTTCGAAAACGCCGCTCATAAAAACAAGACTTTCCGGTGCTCATACCTCGAGTTCTGTTGTTGATGAAAGGATGCAGGATCAAATGTTTAGGACAGCCCTTTGGCTAGGGACTATTTGTGTAATCCAACAGAAGGCTCGTCTTAGTGTCACTACCCTGCAGTACAGGGTCAAATTATGAACTTTAGTTCATGTGGTCTACGGTGGGCTTGATGGGAGTTACGGGGCACCATTAGTTCGTGGAAGATTCCTCGTAAAGCTCCACAGAAAGGGGTTTTTAACTATATTTTTGCCGTCAGTAGCGGACCCAAACCCAGCCGGGAATTCCAAGACGGCTATGCACAGCAAATGGCTGAAAGTTTTACCATTTATTTCTAAGATCTTAGCGTTGGAAGTTATCTTGATATCCTTATCCGTCTGTAATATATAGAGGTTGAGTAAAATCCGGTATGCTACAAAGTCTAAATAATAAATAACAGCAGCAGAGTGCTCAAATATTAAAAGTTTATTGCCTCTGAGCACTATGCGACTTAACTTCTGAGGTCATCAGTCGCCTAGAACTTAGAACTAATTAAACCTAACTAACCTAAGGGCATCACACACATCCATGACCGAGACAGGATTCGAACCTGCGACCGTAAGGGTCGCTCGGTTCCAGACTGTAGCGCCTAGAACCGCACGGCCACTCCGGCCGGCTTTATTCTCTAGTCATTTATCCACAAGGGCCATCTCCCCGTTTCCAAAAATCTTTATTATCTATTATTCTCTATCGAGAAACGCTCCAGAAACTTGTGTTATGGGTACCAAAACCCATCCTCGGATCCAGAGATGGATACGCACAGTAAAGTGCTGTAATTTTTTCAATGTATTCCTAAGATTCCGATCTCGTGAGACCTTGAAAATTTTCTCCACGCCTTAACCCGTTTCCGAGACACGGAGGTTCAGAATTACCCTGTTTGTACACGTAACAAGCGCACGTAAAATCCGGTGTGAGGCAAAAACGTAGTTTATGAAGTGATGCAGCACGGAGAAATATGTTGTAAAGTGTCTCCATTATTATCTGGGGACTCCATGTTGTAGTAATGAAGCAAATGCTATTATTTTTTGTATATTAAATCCAGTCTGAGGCGTAAAAGAAGTTTTATTTACTTGAATTTCACGTAAGTAAACTACTAAATTCCACTCACCAATACATTTCTTTTCATATGAGTTACAAGCCCTGCTGCAGCAGGGAGAAAAAGGAAACCAACGGAGAAAAGTTGTTATCGGCGCACAAAAAAATGCGAATATGTTCTTGTTTATTTAAAAGACTGACTGAAAATTGGAGTACCAACTGCCTCAGCCTATCTGCATCAGCAGCTTTAAAAATTGTTCCAAAATTTTGGCAGCTCCAATTCCCTTATAAGTTTCTTCGCAGCGGAGGAGAGATGGGATAAAGTGAGGAGGTTAAAAACGTAGAGCAGATCACTCAAACCCCTGGTATAATAGAGACCGACTTGTTGTGGGATGGGTCATTTTTATCTGAGGGTCTCAGTAAACCACCCATCATGTTTTTAACCTTTCACACTGTTTTAAACCTTGTCCTCTTCATCCATCTCTCCTCCTCCTCCTCCTCCTCCTCCTCCTCTACGAAGGAACCGATAGGTCCGACAGCTAAGACAGTGGACCTACTTTTAGATGTTTCTGCCGGTAGTAGTTAACGTTTCTCTTGAAGTTAAGAACTAGCCAGAAATTCTGTCTCATAATTTTGTACTTTTATGGCGTTAATTTTCCTTCTGAAAACAAAACTAACGAATTCATACGTAAAATTAATAGTTTATAAGGATTCATGAAGGTGCTTCGTCTAAACGAAGCATCTTGGTCGCACAGTGCACGTAAAGTATGAGTATTCAACCAAGCGATAGTGTCATAAGTTTCGAAATGCTTCCTGTGGGCTTAGTTGGTTGGCGAGTGTCTTCATGTGTCTGTGACACACTTGTAAGTGTTTGCCACTTATTGCCAAAACAGGCCAGGAAGTGTCAAAAAGCAGCTTCTTGTTCCGACATCCGAACAGTTTCAATCATACTGGGTACACATATGACACACCATTTGAAAAAAGTACTGTTGGACCGTGGTAGGAGAAGAAAGTGACTGACAAGGAAGCATAAGTAATGTATAAATCAATTTAAACCAAACTTCCTACCAATACGCCCTACTAGTGTGTGTGTGTGTGTGTGTGTGTGTGTGTGTGTGTGTGTGTGTGTGTGTGTGTGCGTGCGCTTGTGTGTGTGTGTGTGTGTGTGTGTGTGTGTGTGTGTGTGTGTGTGTGTATGAATGGTAACAGTTCTGATGAATGAACCAAAGCTGTGGTTGTGCGAAAAATGTGATAAGCACAAGTATGGAGTATTTTGAACAATTTGAGCCTAACTTCATGACGTGATGCTTATCATCTGCAGAAATGCTGGAAGGAGGATTGCATACAACCTCTAGACGTGAAACTGAGGGTGGGAAAGTTGTGATAAAAGTGTAATATGCAAAAGTATTCAGGATAGTTAGTCGGTTGGTGGCAGTAGTGATAAAATTTTAACATTTTACCCCTCTTGGGGTTGTTAATGGGGATCTGGCAATCGGTAGAAGAAGAAAAACTTCGTCTTGGAGATGATGGAATACGGGACATACACGATTCTCGTGCAGATATATTCTGTGCACTGACTATAGTCAGCTCGCAAAATATCCCACTTAAAAGGGGAAAAAAATCAATGCATACCTGACTGGATACAGGTAGGGACGCTAAGTCCTGACGTAAGAATGACATACCTCAGTCATGTGAGCAATAGCTGACTCTGGATGAGGACGAAAGCGAATGAGGGGAACTTCGTTAAAGAAACTATCGCTGCTCTCTCTGACAGTGTTTTTGGAAACTATGGAAAATCAGTATAGTATGGCAGCAATTGGAACCAGTGACGTTCCGAATAAGAGACCAACGTTTCAAATACCCTGTCACTTCGCACAGGGTAATGTATCAGTTCTCACTGCATAAATATCGGCAAGTCAAGCAGTCGGAATACTGGTGGAGTGGATAGCATGTTGTCATTCCTTTTTATTGCCTCTGGCCACTAGCAGTCATCGACTGATATTCTAGTATCGTCCCCTGATGAACGTAATTAAAATACCGGTCTGTACCCAGGGCCCACAAATTTACATTCCGTATAGAATTGGCTTATGATGATAAATTAATGCATTTACATGCTTCCGTTATGGTTTATTTAAGTCATCATAGAGTCAACTACTCCCCTCCTCCCGCTACTCCCCGTTTACCGTCTACAGACTGCACGCATATCCAGAGAGAGAGAGAGAGAGACAACGGAAAAGACTGGAGTCGGGCAACATATCCCTCAGTTTGAACTGTGTTGTTTCTGAGGCTTTATTAACGCTGAAAAGAGAATTTGACGAGGAATGACAGGCAAACCATGAGTCTGAAAACAAATGAAGTGTACTACGTAAGCAGCTGACTGATATCCATCTAGTGACCAAACCCGTACGGAAATGAGAACAACAGGAGGTGGCAGAGGTAAACATTTTAGGAGGCGCCTGCAACGGCTGAATCAATCACCCTCGGGCATACGTGGGTGAGTCAAACAAACAGCTGGCTGCTAGCGGACGGAAGCCATTTGCTGCCAGATGTCTAGCGTGGGGATTCGCATTTAAACAAAGGTACGACTGATGACACTGCTATCTTCAGACGGACAATGCCAGAAAGACGTCTCACACGGACAACGTGCTTACAGCAGCTCTCACCAGCCACCATCGACATCTCCGAGTACGTTGATGGTCTACAGGCCACGGACTGACGCAACTATAAAGTATTCTCCTCACTCGATAACGGAACGTGTGTTGGAAGATTGGTTGCTGATATTCCTCTACGATTGCTTTAATTAATTGGTGAAAAGAAGTTAACAGCAATCAGTCGCAGATTGTGTTTATTGCAGCAGATCTAGATTTCGGTTACTGAGTGAATGTCTTCAGTGCCAGAGGTAACACAGGAACCAATCAGAATACAATCTCATACAAGTTACCACCAAACTACAACTGTATATATTTTACATATAAGTCGATGGTACATACCGGCACATGAAGTTAACTCATTACAGCCGTTACTTGACGTAGTCTCTGTTGGCCTATACATTTCAACAGTTGAAATTTCACTCAGGCCACTGCTTATATTTATCTTACAGCTGGCATTAGTGTTCGTGAAACATGAATATGGCGCACTCTGAACATACATCACGTTATAGTAATGCATTTCTAGTTGACTACTTATATTGTCACAAGAACAGACGTTTTAATAATGAACATCATTATCGATATAAAATAGAAGCGACTACAAGGATGAGTGATGTTAGAGCTGTAAAATTTCTTTACAAAGTGGTAGTAATGTTAACTATTTCGTATAGGTGGCTATTGATACGTACATAATTGCTGTTCAGGTTGAACATCCATTGCTTTCTATAAAATTTAATAGCAGCAGTCAAAAGAGGATCACATTAAACCACAATTTTAGACATGCCATTATACGCACCTGCTGGTGCCTATGTAGACTAGTCACCCACCTTGTTATTGTAATTTCCACTATTGTGCGTTGCTACCATTAAAAAAACATAATATACAAGTAAATCTTTGCTCTAAGTATATTATTTCCAGTTTAATAAATAATGTTACAAAATTTAACTAAAGCTGATTAGTGACAGAAGTGACAGCTAATTGCTGAGCTATTCAGGATCTTAGATGGTGTAAGGTTAACTTATATTTGAAATAATATAAGGGCACATGTTGCTATGATGCTAACTGATGTTAAAGATAGTAAAACATTAGATAAACCGCTTAAATGAGTGTAAATTCAGTTACGTAAGCTCGCAGAACACGCACGCGTACTCGTTCTCGTAAACAGTGTTGGAGGTGGACGGCTGTAAATATGCCAATCATGACGAATCCGTGCTTCTTTGGCGCTCGTCTCTTTTGGACGATCGCGACTGATCTTCAAATGTCTCCAAAAAACGGGAAGCTCTCGTGACCACCATCTCACTGAGCAGCGTCCCACCATGAGATGCTCGATAGTGAAAAAATTCGGCATCCTCCAACAAATCCATGCTCCTACTCTTCTAACATGGATTCTGTATCTTCATATATGACGGCATTATGGGCACCCCATGGCCGCTTGCAATCAGACGGGCGGCGAAATTTGACATACCTGTCGCACCACTTAGAGCAACACGTTCGACAAATATAACCCCCAGTCGTCTGCTAGCCTGTCCTTGTAACACGATTCACAGTCTGAAAATTCAGTCTTCTATACGCCCGATACCTGATAGACATTACTTTTTTCACTACTGCTCCTCAAGGTTAAGCCCAGATTATTTGTGGTTGCAAATTCGTATTATGTTTTTTTTAAAAACTGAAGCTTTACAGTCACTAACTTTCCCACAATAAGGTAAATAAATAGATAAATAATTTTTTTGGCACTGCTGGCCAGGTGTCAGATGGAGTCAAGTTGTTGAAAAATTCTGTTAATTCATCTTCATGTCAGAAATTAGAGGAAACTCATAATCACATTGATTGACGCATTCATAACAGATTTCGGCTTTCGATGGGAAATGTTGTGATTAGGTCACAAAATGTGATTGTGTCCGAAATAAAACGAAGTTGACAATATGTCAGTAACGAATGTCATTAGACAGAATGCCACTTATATCCATTACTCTTTGCGGTAATTATGTACGACGTAATATACGTTTATGCGGGATATTGGTCCCTGGCTGAAAAAGTTTTGATTTTCCTTGAACTTTCAGGAAACAGTCTACAATTTCCAGTAAAGGCCAAGATATAATAAAGATTTCTGAAACATTACCCTGAAGGTTTAATAATTCTGAATTAATTTGTACGTGCTACTTCTGTCGATGTTCGGTATTACCTGCCGTCATACTGATCTCTCAGAATGAAACTTCGTTTCAGTACCTGTCCCACCAGCATTATGTGGCAGTTGCCATCACAGCATCGACTGCTCTCCCTGTCAAGATTTACAACCGCCTTTCATTACAAAGGAACAAAAATTAGTCGCATCGGTGGCACGAATAGTTCCAAAGTAGGTACAGGACAATGGTCACAGACAGAACTCGACACAAAAGGATGTCTCATGAACGTGACTGAGCTGTTACTGACATAACTGCGCATCTTTTTGTTCCACTAAACATGAGAGAACGATGATTGCGAGTATGTTGATACAAGCTGCTACTGACTTCAAAATGAAGTATTGTCCTCATTAGCCCAAATGAATTTGAAATGTAAAGGTTTCTGCCAAGTCCTAGTCTAACTGCGCAGAAATTTCGCTCATGACTCATGGTTAAGGAATGTGTTACACCCATGTGGGGACACCGATGCATTATGCGACAATACAGATCAAGTTTGATAGGTCAAGCACGGCCTCTACATCTGCATCTAAATATACATCTATAGTCTGCAAGCCATATTATTGTATGTGGCGGAGATTCTATATCACGTGACCAGAAGACTGGGTTTTTCTGTCTCGATTCATTTGAAAAGTGAAGTGTACAGCATAATTTACTGAAGAGGCGGACCCAGAAACGCAGCTAAAACAACACTTAGAACATCTCGTTCAACATGTGCGAGATTACTATGTATCTGGTAACTTGCAAATAACATTATAAAATGTCCAGTCACATTAATGGGATCACCTGTCAAATGCCAGAATAACCAACTTTGCAGTGCAGACCGCTGCGAGACACGCACGAAGAGAGTCAGTGAGATTCTGAATGTTACCGACAGGGATTTGGGGCCATGCCGTGGGCAGCCGCACTCTGTTTCTCGGCTGTGGTGGTGGTGGTGTTGGTCAGTGTTTAATGTCCCGTGGAGAACGAGGTCATTAGAGACGGAGCGCAAGCTCGGGTTAGGAAATGATTGGGAAGGAAATCGGCCGTGCCCTTTCAAAGGAACCATCCCGGCATTTGCCTGAAACGATCTAGGGAAATCACGGAAAACCTAAATCAGGATGGCTGTAGACGGAGTTGAACCGTCGTCCTCCCGAATGCGAGTCCAGTGTGCTAACCACTGCGCCACCTCGCTCGGTGTTTCTCGGCTGTGGTCCATGGCGCGAACAGCCCGAATGAGCAGGAGCCACAAATTCTCGATTCGGTTTAAATCCGGGGAGTTTGGTGATCATGGGAGTACGGTAAAGTCATTCTGGTGCTCTTCGAATCACGCAAGTACACTGCGAACTGTGTGACCCGCTGCATTGACGTACTGGTAGATGCCATCGTGCTATGGAAAGCAAACTGCATCTAGGGGAGGACATTGTCTCCAAGGATAGATGCATACTTGTGTTGGTCCACAGTGCCGTCCAGAATTGCTAGATCACGTAGGGAACGCCCTCCGTCCTGGACCCTTCCGACGATTGTTGTAGGATGTTAGCTTCCACACGTTTCAAGCAGTGCACGCCACGGCCACCTGTCCGACGGTACAGAAAACGTGGTTCATCTGGAAAGGCCACCCGATGCCACTCATTTGACGATGAGGTGCGGTATTAGCATGCAAATTCCAGATTTTGTCGCCGATGAACAGCAGTCAGCATGGGTGCATGAACCAGTTGCCCGCGGCCCGGATCCATATACACCAACGTTCGATGAAAGGCCTTTTAGGAGACACTTTTGGTAACGTCTTGGTTCATTTGCGCGGTCAGTTGCTCAACAGTTGCACGTCCATTCGTCCACATACATCTCCGCAGCCGTCGTTCATCCCTGTCATCTATGGCCCGTGATGTATCACAGTTGCCTCGGCGTCTGTTTTGAATAGCAGCACTTTGTCACGCACGGTACACTTTAACCACGTCGGCAAAAATGTTCAAACGCATGTGAAATCCTATGGGACTTAACTGCTAATATCATCAGTCCCTAAGCTTACACACTACTTAACCTAAATTATCCTAAGGACAAACACACACACCCATGCCCGAGGGAGGACTCGAACCTCCGCCGGGACCAACCGCACAGTCCATGACTGCAGCGCCTCAGACCGCTCGGCCACGGCGGCAAGCGAGCAGTTTACGAACTTCTACCCTAGGCCCGAAAATCAATGATCATGCCGTTTTGGACGTCAGATAAATCACTCCTTTTCCGAATTATGAAAACGACTGCACTGTTTTCCACGTTTCCCCGAAACGTTGTATATACCATCCACTGCCAGTGCTGCCACCTGCCGGCTTTGAGTGTTAACTCCACGATGGCAATGAATATAGGCAGTGGTCACATTAGTGTTGCTGGACAGTAAATTTCTTTTTAAGGTAGACAAGGGGAACTTGGGCCAAATTAGATGAGTCCTTAATCGATATATATATATATATATATATATATATATATATATATATATATATTATTATTGGTGTTTTGCCCTTAAAGCGCATTTGGACTAAACTACATGGCCAGTTCCTTTTGCTGCCTTCCTTGCTGCCCAAACTTCCCTCATTCGCTCGCTGTGTTTCTGTTTCCGGTCCTCTGTCCATGCTTCTTGTCGGCTTTGTGTCTTCGGCTTCATCTTGATTGCCTTTTTGGTTGCCCATATTTCTTTCATCTTCTGGCTGTGATCTTGCTTGCGTTCTTCGGTCCATTTTATGCCTGTTCGTTTGTCGCATTGTATCTCATGTAGTTTACTTTTCTTAATGATGTTTCTGAACTTTATTCTGTCGTTTATTGTGTCTGCTGTTATGTTGAGCTGGTTCAGGTCGTTTTCTACCTCTGCCACCCATTTGTTGTTTCTAGTGGTTACCCAGTCAAAGATCTGTTTGGTCAGCCTGTGTGATGGCATTCTGTATAGGTGTCCATAGAATTGTAGTCTGCGTTTTCTAATCTTTTCTGTGATTGTCTCCGTATGTTTGTACAGTTCCTCTGTAGGTTTCTTGATCCATATTCCATTGTTGTTAGTTGCGCCAAATATTTTCCTAAGCATTTTCCGTTCTACTTTTTCTAATTGTCTGATACGTGTATGCCCTAGGATTAGTGTGGTCTCTGCTGCATATAGTGCCTCGGGGAGCACCACCGTGTCGTAATGGCGTAATTTGGCTTTTCGTGAGATAGACTTGGTGGTCCATTGATTGTGACCGGGCCATATATCTCACGTCAAACGAAGAAACTACAGAGAACGAAACTTGTTTAGCTTGAGGGGTGAAACCAGATGGCGCTATGGTTGGCCCGCTAGATGGCGCTGCCATAGGTCAAACGGATATGAACTGCGTTTTTTTAAATAGGAACCCCCATTTCTATTACATATTCGTGTAGTACGTAAAGAAATATGAATTTTTAGTTGGACCACTTTTTTCGCTTTGTGATAGATGGCACTGTAATAGTCACAAACATATGGCTCACAATTTTAGAAAAACAGTTGGTAACAGGTAGGTTTTTTAAATTAAATTACAGAACGTCGGTACGTTTGAACATTTTATTTAGGTTGTTCCAATGTGATACATGTACCTTTGTGAATTTATGATTTCTGAGAACGCATGCTGTTACAGCGTGATTACCTGTAAATACCACATAAAATGCAATAAATGCTCAAAATGATGTCCGTCAACCTCAATGCATTTGGCAATACGTGCAACGACATTCCTCTCAACAGCGAGTAGTTCGCCTTCCGTAATGTCTGCACATGCATTGACAATGCGCTGACGCATGTTGTCAGGCGTTGTCGGTGGATCACGATAGCAAATATCCTTCAACTTTCCGCACAGAAAGAAATCCGTGGACGTCAGATCCGGTGAACGTGCGGGCCGTGGTATGGTGCTTCGACGACCAATCCACCTGTCACGAAATATGCTATTCAATACCGCTTCAACCGCACGCGAGTTATGTGCCGGACATCCATCATGTTGGAAGTACATCACCATCCTTCTGTCATGCAGTGAAACATCTTATAGTAACATCGGTAGAACATTACGTAGGAAATCAGCATACATTGCACCATTTAGATTGCCATCGATAAAACGTGGGCCAATTATCCTTCCTCCCACAATGCCGCACCATACATTAACTCGCCGAGGTCACTGATGTTCCACTTGTCGCAGCCATCGTGGATTTTCCGTTGCCCAATAATGCATATTATGCCGGTTTAAGTTACCGCTGTTGGTGAATGACGCTTCGTCGCTAAATAGAACGCGTGCAAAAAATCTGTCATCGTCCCGTAATTTCCCTTGTGCCCAGTGGCAGAACTGTACACGACGTCGCCATGCAATTCCTGGTGCATTGAAATTGGGACGGGTGCAATCGGTGTTGATGTAGCATTCTCAACACCGACGTTTTTGAGATACCCGATTCTCGCGCAATGTGTCTGCTACTGATATGCGGATTAGCCGCGACAGCAGCTAATACATCTACTTGGGCACCACCATTTGTTGCAGGTCGTGGTTGACGTTTCACATGTGGCTGAACACTTCCTATTTCCTTAAATAACGTAACTATCCGGCGAACGGTCCGGACACTTGGATGATGTCCAGGATACCGAGCAGCATACATAGCACACGCCCATTGGCCATTTGGATCACAATAGCCATACATCAACACGATATCGACCTTTTCCGCAATTGGTAAGCGGTCCATTTTAACACGGGTAATGTATCACGAAGCAAATACAGTCCGCACTGGTGGAATGTTACGTGATACCACGTACTAATACGTTTTTGACTATTACAGCTCCATGTATTACAAAGCGAAAAAAGTGGTCCAACTAAAACATTCATATTTCTTTACGTACTACACGAATATTTGGTAAAAATGAGGGGTTCCGATTTTAAAAAAAACGCAGTTGACATCCGTTTGACCTTTGGCAGCGCCATCTAACGGGCCAACTATAGCGCCATCTGGTTTCCGCCTTCAAGCTAGACGAGTTTCATTCTTTGTAGTTTTTTCATTTGATGCTTATTTCGTGAGATATTTGACTGCTCACTATCAATGGACCACCCTGTATACAGGGTGTCTCACGTAACTCTGCCACCTCAAATATCTCTATAACAACAACAGATATTCAAAAACGGTTTTTACCAGTGTGAACGTACGGCAGGGGCTTAGGAAACCAAAAGACTACGCGAAATCTTAAAACGTAAACAAATATTATTTTCAACACAAACTTGTGTATTTTTAAATGGACACTCCCTATTATTTCGTATGCAATCAATAGCATGAAAAGTCACAAAAATAATGGCGTTGCTTGCATCGCAATACGTCAATTACATCCCGAGAAATTGCGAAGCGAAGTTGAAGCTGGAAATGAATGAAGCGCACAGCTAGCGCACGTCGTGAGACTCAAGCGTGCACCTCACGCTGCCGGTAATCGTGATGTGATTGACGTACTGCGTCAGTGGAGTGTTAATGTGTGTTGTGGTATTGTGTGACAACACATCATTGACCCATATTTCATTGACGGTACTCCCAAAGGAGGATAGTTTAGCCCCTTCTTGAGCTGTACGTTACTTGAACCGGTGCACCTCTCATAATGTGTCAAATAATGCGGTATCAGAACGATGGATGTCCCGCGCATAATGTTTATTGTTGCGAAATGACAACTAGAGGTACAATTAGTGGTAATACACTTGGTTTCACGTTTCTAAACCTCGTAAGTTCTGAAATATGTGGCTTGTAAAGGACAGCAACGGCGCCACAGTTCCTGACGTAATGCTTCATATGTAGTACTGTGCTTAGAGCAGGGGTTGCCTGCACTGGCGTCTGTATCCTGCCGTAAACATACCAATATCACCACGACACGCTCTACCTTCAGTGTACAAATGTCTCCTAATCTGGTCTGCTGTACTGCTCTCATACTGTAACGTAATTCACATACGTTGCCACATTAAAACCTGTCGTGGCTTGTTACATTTGCCGTCACCTAGTCGATATGCCGGCCTTCAATAATGAAGAAAAACTAGATATTATTTTAATTTATGGCTAATGTCACAGAAATGCAATCGCAGTTGTGACGTTGTATGCTGAACGCTACCCAGATCGGCGGTGTCTGTCACGTCGAACCAATGGCAACATTTGCAAGAGACTCACGAAAACAGGAAGCTGGGCTTCCACAAAACGTCGACGTACACTGCCAGCGACTACCAATGGAAACTAAAGTGCTGTTCTGGCTGCTGTAACGCCCACTCTTCAGGTGGATGTACGGGAAATTGCACGAGGTGTAGGAATAAGCCACACTAGTGTGAGCAGAATCTTGCATCGGCATCCGTTTCATCCGATCCATATCTCACTGCCTCAAGAAATGTACGAGAATGTCTTTGAATCCCGTGTTGTATTCTGTCGTTTTGCACTTCAGCAGTTGCAAGGTAATCCAGAATTCCTAAGCAATACGTTGTTTACGGACGAGGCTTCATTTAAAAATCATGGTAATGTGAATCTGCGGAACATGCACTACCGGTCAGTGCAAAATCCCCACTGGACTCGCCAGGTTGCTCATAAACGATAATGGACTGTCAATTTTTGGTGTGTTATCATTGCTAACTGTATTGTAGGTCCCTGTTTCTACCGTGGAACATTGAATGGGCAGCAATATGCATCATTTCTTCAACAAACACGAGCGCTCCTCATGGACGATCTAGGATTGGATATTCGATTATCAACGTGGTTACAACATGATGGATGTCCCGCACAGAATGCAAAAGTTGACAGAGACGTTCTAGACGCGACGTTTCCAAATAGGTGGATGGGGCAGGGAGGTACTGTGCGATGGCCAGCACGGTCCCCCGACTCACGCCATTTCACTTCATTGTCTGGGGCGCAGCGAGAGACAGTTTATCAAGAACCTGTGATGACTGGGTGTTGTGTGATGTCCTTAGGTTAGTTAGGTTTAAGTAGTTCTTAGTTCTAGGGGACTGATGACCATAGATGTTAAGTCCCATAGTGCTCAGAGCCATTTGAACCATTCATCAAGAAACCCCAACGACTGTAGAGGATATGCAACCTCGTATTACTGTGGCGTGTGCGGCAATATCTGTATAAACTCTACAATCTGTGCAACACTCTCTCGTTACCCATCTGCAAACGTGTATTGATGCACTTCGAGCATATGTTGACGTCACATAGTGTCATTGGTCAAGATGTGGGTGTATTTTCTACGCTGGATGTAATGCACAACAATACAGTTTCTGTGGGCGACAGGGCACTAGTAAATATGTTTAGCAAAGTGAATTCAAGTGTGTTACCTCTAATTGTAGTTGTAGTTGTTCAAAAATGTATCACATGGCTCTGAGCACTATGGGACTTACCATCTGAGGTCATCAGTCCCCTAGAACTTAGGACTACTTAAACCTAACTAACCTAAGGACATCACGCACATCCATGCCCGAGGCAGGATTCGAACCTGCGACCGTAGCAGTCGCACGGTTCCGGACTAAAGCGCCTAGAACCGCTCGTCCACCGCGGCCGGCAGTTCTAGTTGTCATTTCGTTAGAATGAACATACATTTACAATTTCAAAAATGTAACTTTGCGTTGGACGTGTTACTTGTTTATTTTTGTGGATTGTGCATACCTTCTCATTGTGTGAGCCACTGACACAGGCAGCGTGAGGTGCACGTTTGAGTCTCAGGACGTGCGCTAGCTGTGCGTTTCATTCATTTCAATCGTCAACTTCGCTTCGCAATTTTTCGGGACGTAATTGACGTATTGTGATGCAACCAACTCCATGATTTTTATGATTTTTCGTGCTCTTGATTGCATACGAAATAATAGGGGGTGTTCGTTTAAAAATACACAAGTTTGTTAAGTAGAACAACATTCATGCTGGAGTCAGTGGCAGGATGATCGGAAATTCCCGTCAAAAACGTTAAGGACTTGTAGAGGGGAGTGAGTACATAATATTCTGAGTAGAAACCCATTTCCGGAAACGTACCAGCTGTTTGAAAACGTGTTTCCTAGGCATGTATACAATAGGGTGGGGAAAGAGAGTCGTTGCGTCGGATCGGCTGATGTCATCTGACGTCTATCCTTTCTCTGTGACCTTGTTCGAGCCTCATTCACGTGTCTGAGAGGGTTAGAGCAAGATGGTTGACAACACGTTTGCAGATTACCCCGATATGAATGGCGAAGCGCACGGTAGTGGAAGCGCTCAAAAATGGCTCTGAGCACTATGGGACTTAACATCTGAGGTCATCAGTCCCCTAGAACTTAGAACTACATAAACCTAACTAACCTAAGGACATCACACACCCCCAAGCCCAAGGCAGGATTCGAACCTGCGACCGTAGCGGTCGCGCGGTTCCAGGCTGAAGCGCCTAGTGGAAGAGCTGCTCATCGGTCTGGTCAAGACAGTTATCCACAACATCCGACTCCATCGGATACACTTTGCGCCAGAATTACGCAACAGCTTCGAGAAAGAGCACCTTCAACGTCATTAGGCGTGACTGTAGTGCTCCAAGGAGAAAACGCATACCCGAATTCGAGGTGGCCGTACTGCATCACGTTGGAGACAACCCGTCAACGAGTACACGAGAAATTTCTTTGAGTATTCATGAGTGGAATTGTAAAACAAGTGATGTACTGGGCTACAAGTATTCAGTTACTTGTCAAAAGCGATCGCGTTACCAACATGTTTTCAAATGGTTGTAATTTTATCCATCACTCCCCTCTGTAAGTCCTAGAAGTGTGTAACGGGAATTTCCGAACACCCTGTATAATGAGTGACTTTTCGATGTGCATGAAAGTAAAATGACGCAGAGATAATGCTGGAAAGAAAAGAAAGGTTTTCTATTTACAGACCTCTCAATGCTTTTCTGTATCTCAGAGACGACACTTCATAAGAACGTAAAAAGAACTAAACCATATGTACAACGATCACGGTATAAAGGTCTTAAGTAGATGCTTTGTCTAAATGAAGAACGTTATTCACAAGGTGCACGAAAAGTTTCAAGACAGCGCCAAGAGAAAGTGGGGCGTAACTCAGCAGACGGCTTACTTCTCATCTTGGATGGTGGCGCTACTTGGTGAATGTTGTCGAGGTAATGTGCTAGACTATGCCTTGTACATGCGATGTCCCAACCTCGTTCCTATAAGCAAATGTCTTCGGTGTTAATTATGCATCAGATTGTTGACCAAACAAAGTTACGGGAGAGAATTTTTCGTCGGCAGATTTTATATGATTTCTACAGGCGATGTGCCTGTAAAAAAAAAAAAACACTCTAGGTCTTCTAGTCTTGCTACAGTGTGAAACCATTTTCCTGACGTTTCTGAGCCTTGCTATTTGTAGAATATCTGTGACCTCTGAAGCGTCGTGCTTGTCTTCTTTGCTTTTACCCATCTCTGTCCGCCCCAGTAGCTGAGTGGTCAGCGTGACGGATTGCCGTCCTCTGGGCCCGGGTTCGATTCCCGGCTGGGTCGGAGATTTTCTCCGCTCAGGGACTGGGTGTTGTGTTGTGTTCATCATCATTTCATCCCCATCCGGCGTGCAGGTCGCCCAATGTGGCGCCGAATGTAATAAGACCTGCGATATGGCGGCCGGACCTGCCCCGCGAGGGGCCTCCCGGCCAATGACGCCAAACGCTCATTTCATACCCATCTCTCAGTACCACATAGGGAGTCACCAGTATTTTACTCTCGTTTTAGTGGTATGTGATGGCACCACATACATTTAGAACTTTTGATATCTTCTTTTCTACAGAATTTCCGAGGTCAATATTTGACATGTGAGGTATTCCTCTTGTGTTGGCGGCACTGCCTTTGTCTTTGACTCAAATGCCTTGTACACAGGTAGGAACACGGCGCACCTCCTGTAGTTCGATGCTGCGCTACTCTGGCTAATGAGGGGAGAGTGTGTCGCGCTGGCACCCGTTGCTCTTGGCAACGATCCACTCGCCTCCGGAATCTAAGCCACTTACTAGAAGCAGCCTATAAATAATACCGCCAGAATCAATTGTCAGCTTGGCGCACGGCAATTAAACGATGTGGGTGAAAGGCGAGACACGAGTATAACCCAAAGGACGAACTCTGTAAAGAGGAAGCTATGTCAGGAGGGCGAATCAATGCATCTGCAATCAATGAACTGTCGTTCGCCGGGGGCCCCGTACTTCAGTAAGCGGAAAATGCCATGGTCAAGGTAAAATTTACGACTTTTTGTTGGTAGCTCCCATGTCACTGCCCATGAAATGAAATAACGCACTATTTGTACGAACGATTAGATTTCGTCGATGAAGAGGTAAACTTAAAAGTGAATTAGTCAATCGTGGTGCATACGAGGTGTGGCTAGAAAAAAACCGGACTAGTACTGGTGAAACAATAAAACGAATGCAATAAGGCTGAAAGTCGCGTGGCCTGTCACGTGACTCTCGCTCCGCCTACTGCTCGAGTTTCCTCTGCCTCCTGCACTCAGTCTGCCCGTGGCGTCTGTTTTAAGTAGTTGACGTTTTGTCTGTGCGTCGGAAAATTTTGAGTGTACAGAAAGAATAGCGTGTTAACATCAAATTTTGTTTCAAACTAGGAAAATCTGCAAGTGAAACGTTTGTAATGTTACAACAAGTGTACGGCGGTGATTGTTTATCGCGAACACAAGTGTTTGAGTGGTTTAAACGATTTAAAGATGGCCGCGAAGACACCAGTGATGACACTCGCACTGGCAGACCATTGTCAGCAAAACTGATGCAAACATTGAAAAAATCGGTAAACTTGTTCGACAAGATCGCCGTTTAACAATCAGAGCAGTGTCTGAGTTAACAGGAGTTGACAAGGAAAGTGTTAGGCAGATTCTTCATGAAAGTTTCAACATGAACAAAGTGTGTTCAAAAATGGTTCCAAAGTGTCTCACAATTGAACAGAAGGAACGCCGAAGAATGATTTGTTCTGAGATCCTGGAAAACATTGAAAGTGATCCCACCTTCTTACAAAATGTTATTACTTGCGATGAATCGCGGTTTTTTACTTACGATCCCGAAACTAAACGCCAATCGATGCATTGGAAAACTCCTGGTTCTCCACGACAAAAAAAAGCACGAATGTCAAAATCGAAATTCAAGGCAATGATGATTGTTTTTTTTGACATCAAAGGGATTGTGCACATTGATTGGGTACCAGAGGGACAAACAGTGAATCAGCATTACTACATTAGCGTCCTGGCTACCCTATGTGAGCAAGTACGGAGAAAACGGAACGATTTGTGGAGAAAAGAGTCATGGATGCTTCACCAAGACAATGCCCCAGCTCAAAAAAATGGTTCAAATGGCTCTGAGCACTATGGGACTCAACTGCTGAGGTCATTAGTCCCCTAGAACTTAGAACTAGTTAAACCTAACTAACCTAAGGACATCACAAACATCCATGCCCGATGCAGGATTCGAACCTGGGACCGTAGCGGTCTTGCGGTTCCAGACTGCAGCGCCTTTAACCGCACGGCCACTTCGGCCGGCGCCCCAGCTCACAGTGCGTTGTCAGTGAAGACGTTTTTGGCAAAACACAACATTCCCATCTTAGATCATCCACCCTACTCACCTGATTTGGCCCCCTGTGACTTTTTTCTTTTCCCTAAAGTCAAGTCAGCTTTGAAAGGAACTAGATTTGAGACTGTTGAAGCAGTAAAAGAAAAAGCGACGGAAGTAATGTATGGACTTACCGAAAATGATCTGCAGCATTGCTATGAACAGTGGAAAATTCGTATGGAGCGGTGTACAGACCGAGGAGGAGAGTACATTGAAGGAGATAACATGAAATTGTAAATAATTGTAAATAAATGTTTTTTCCAGCATCAGTCCGGTTTTTTTCTAGCCGCACCTCGTATTTCACTACAAACAGAAATTTTGGTACTTGGAAAGAAGATTTTAAGAGTTCAAATCAAACGAACGAGGAATACACACCAATCCGGCGCAGATTATGTGGGGGTGGGGACAGGATAAAATCACCAGTAAAAGTGTTTGTGTATTTTCAATATCAGTTTCCAAATTTCTCAGTTGACTTTAGGAGAATAAAGTAAACTAAGAGTCTCGGAAGCGTCAGCGAATTCTATAAATTACAAGCCACGATTAATACAGGATTTTTTTCAGTTGATTGCTTGAGGACCTGCTCTAGTGGATGCTTAGCAACCACACACCCTGCATGGAACATTCCCGGTAGGAAAAGATGCCCAGTCACAGGCTGACCGTAGCTGTCGTAAAAAAGAAGTCGGGGGCAGGGGGGGATTGGATAAGGGAAAAAACAAAGGAAAAATATACCACTAAATTAAAAAAAAAACAATTTCAGTATTTTAGGGGGAACGACTGCAAAAGACAGTGTTCTCCTCCTTTGCAGGCTTGCATAGCCGTAGTCGGCGGACCTGAGTACACAGTCTCTGTGCTAAATGGAATCCTGATAACAGCAGGTGCGCACTTCCATTTTATATACTGTAAATTTCGACGTAATCAAAGCTATAAGAGTCTGTTACTATTGTACTTGTTAAATAAATTGCATGATACATGTGCTTCTCAAATTTTCGGACAAATCCTTTTCAGATGCTGCATTTCTCGGAAACGTAAACGTTACGCTAAAGTGATATAAATAGCACCAACGTAAACAAATTGTTATTATTACGAAACTTTCTGACAGTTAAAACTATGTGTCGGAGTGGGGCCCGAACTTGAGACCTCGGCCTTCTATGGGCAACTGCTGTTGCGACAAACCACCCTATCACGACTCACGACCCGCCCTCAGACCTTCACTTCCGCCAGTACCCCGTCTCCTACCTTCCAAACTTCGCAGAAGTTCTCCTGCATACCTTGTGGGACTAGCACTCCTGGAAGAAAGAACATCACGAAGGCAATTTCTATTATTATTATTGTTGTTACATACAAACATGCAGTCTGCTGTATTATAAGTAAACTATTTATTATATTAAAACATTTAATATACTATACTGTTATCATTACTAAAATCTTCTTGGTACGTGTAATATTAAATATGGTGTGCTGAAGCTATATTTCGTGGATGGGGGTGGGAGGGTTGTGGAGAGAACTGTGATTTCTCCCCCCTTCCAATCGCAACGCTGCTCCACAGAACGCCAACGTTACCGGCTACCACTCTGCTCACTCACGGGCAGAGGCGACTACTGTGGGCTAATCGCCAGGCGACCCTATTCCACGTTGTCTGCACATGCGCTAACCACTTGGCCACCCCTGTCCACGTGCGTTCATGCCTGTGCATAAACTGTCTTGCACGCAGCGGCCTCGCAACCTCAACACAGTCGCGTCAGGCATTTGACCACCCCTTTTCACCTGTGGACGTGGGACGCCGAGTTGCCCAAAGGTGTGCACGCGAGCTGGAAAAGCCTATTCTAGTAGGTTCTGAAAGTTACAGTTACGCGTCAATGGCCAGGAAATCCCAGGCAGACTGCACGTGCTTTTGACATTAGCCAACCATTTAGTGGCTTATGGTCAAGAGTGAAGGCCAGCTTGTGGCCTGGAAGTATGGATGGAAGTTTAATTTTGAAATACAATGAATCCGATAGTCATAAGTGATTGAAAACCTGTGGGAAGCAGTGGCGGCCGCTTATCGTGTGCTAATGTGCTACAGCACATAGCAAATATCACGCTAATATTATGCCGTTTCTCTTTGAATACGAGCCGGAAATCACACCCAAAATCACGCCATTTCTTTTCAAATGCGAGTCAGATATTACAGGCCGGCCGTAGTGGTCGTGCGGTTCTAGGCGCTACAGTCTGGAACCGAGCGACCGCTACGGTCGCAGGTTCGAATCCTGCCTCGGGCATGGATGTGTGTGATGTCCTTAGGTTAGTTAGGTTTAATTAGTTCTAAGTTCTAGGCGACTGATGACCTCAGAAGTTAAGTCGCATAGTGCTCAGAGCCATTTGAGCCATCAGATATTGCAGTAACATTACGCCATACCTCTGCAAATGCATGTTGGTATACAAGCAAAATGGACGAAAACCAGTTTTGTAGCGCTATCTCCACAATAATTAGAAACCAGTGTCGAGTGCTGAAATGATGGTCAGCCTCACAACGACCAATTCAGAAAAGCCAGACAGCTATCTGTTTTCGAGTGCACATGCTCTTATGTGACATCATTCCTTCTGGCATTATGAATGTAATGTTTCTGACAGCACCAAGTCAGAACTTTTCTTTGAAAGTGCGCGGAATGTGTTGTGCGAGCATAGAGTATGAGGGATTTTCGAGGAGCGCTTCACGTAATGGTGCTGTGAGCCAGTAGTCAAGTGCGATGATTGCCAATTTGTCGACTCGGATTCGATTCCTGCTCCTTATATCATGTTTTTCATTTTTTTGTTCCTTGTAATGTTAAACTATTAAATATAAAATTTAAATTTATTTAAACAGTTCAGTTTATATGTGTAAAATTAACATACTCAATTTAGTTACGACTACTGTCCTTGCAAGTCGAAAGGCTACAGGCCCCATATCGTAGCACATTGGTAAAACTTTGCGCAAGCCGAGGGAAGTAATTTTGTGAAGAAAAAGTACGTAGAATTATGAGCTTTAAGCAATTCGTATCATATGGACTGCGATGTGAATGGCAGTCATTATCAGCACATGGAAAACTAGTTTTTTATGTAATCGTATATAAAAGTTGAGTAATTACGCTTGAAGAATTATGGGTGAAAAAGAAAATCATTTAAATATTCATACCATGAAATATTTGAAAGATACTGACATACGTGGCTAAGTGGATGAGTGATGTTTTATTGAAAGAGGCTGATGAGGGCCATAAACTTGATAGATATAAACAAATACTCTGTGCGTAATAGGAGTGACTTTTGTAATTTCACAAAAATCGATAAAAACAGTTCGTTATATGTATAGCACGCAGTACGCTGGTTGGTTTAGGCACGCAGTTCAATTTAACAGCCACCTGCTCAGAAATGTTACGACAAACTTCTAGGGGATGTAGCAGGTGTCTTGAGCAACAAAATGAGATTGCGAACCCGTGTCCGGAAACGTCATACAACGACGCTTCTGTGTGTCGAAGTCACACGGGGCGGCGCCTACAACTAGCCCGTCGTTTCGCCAGCAAACACGACTTTGTACGCTGACCGATCGTAGGCGGAATGTCTCGCATTGCTGTTCGTTACTCAGTCATCGCGAATGATTGCCACTATCGCCATTGGAGAAGACGAAGCTAGCTGCTACACAGAAAGATCTTGCCTCGTATGAATGTGATGATCTGTTTCCTTCGCGGATGACTGTTTCGCACACAGGTTCACATCTGCAGTTTATTTTTCCACTGGAACCCTCTAAAGTATCCAACGTTTTCCGGTATACAGGAGAAAAAATAAACAGAAGGAAACCCGTGTCTGAAACCGTCATCCACAAAGACAATTAAGCATCGCATTCATAGGAAACAAGCCCTTTCTATGCAGCAGTTACCTCCATCCTCTCCCCTGATGATCGTGGCTATCAGTCACTGAATAACAAACGATACTGAGATGTTCTGCCTACAGTCCGTCAGTGTACAGAGTCACGTTTGCTGCCGAAGGGGTGAGCTACTGGCAGGCGCCAGGGCCTGTAACTTCGACACTCTGTAGCGTCGTTGAATGTCGTTTCCGGATACGGGTTCCCAACCTTGATTAGCTCCTCAAGATACCTTTTGCAACCCCTCGTAGTATGTTGCAACATTTCTAGGATACTCTGTATAGCTTAACGACTTTTCACTCGTCCAATTACTGTAAAATTGAGAGAACTATTCAAAGGACTACGTAAGGGATATTTCGTCGACTATGGCGTGGAAGTTCAGAATCTCTTTATTTCGAAACGTAGGTGGCGGACGCCAACAATTTAGATCTACTGACTGGAATATGGGACGCCCTTGTTTCCTTCAACTTTTGGAATACATTGTTCGAATGTTTATCATGAGGTATGGCATGTGCCAAATGTCTATATTTTACTGCATTGTAGACTCGCATGAAGATCTACACAATGAAGGGCAATTGAGTTTTAAAGGTAAGGACACTGTACGTCTGATAGGGCGAATATATTTAATTACTCTGAAAGCTACCTTTTTTTCTTTTTTGAATCTGTGTGAACGTGACATAAAAAAACGTCGTATTTACAGTGAAATATCAATTTGGTTCTGATAAGAATGTTTAGATAAATGATCTCATTAAGGAAAATGCAAATACAGTTTTCCCTGTGTCAGAAAAGAAAAAGTCTGAAAGAAATATACGTTCTGCTCATTTTTCGGAAGTGAATTTGGTAAGCTAGGAAAAATGAAGAAGGGGCAGATAGCAATTCTAAGTGTGATCTTTCAGAATAGGAATTCATTACCTTAATCGTTGCGCCAGTTGCCTCGTTATGTGCTACCGTATTAGGTCCTACATTGCTCTGTTCGTCTTTGAAAATATGATTTCTGGTCAAAGTACAATATGAAGGCGGCTCTACTTTTCCTCTGGGATACGCAAAACATTAGTCGCCCCCATTATACCACTGTGACCCTACTTGTTTACCTCCTCGATATTTTGATGGCCATCCTAGCATACACGGAACAAACAATATCTTTCTTTCGCGTTTTCGTGCGTGATCAGCGTCTTATTGCACATCTCACATGCAACATTGCCCAGCGATAAGGCATTATTAAACACGATGCCGTTATGCGATCTCTGCTATGGACATATCGTGCGGGGTCCCTTCGACAAACTTACAACCGTCGTAATGGAAGATTACGGTGTTAAGTCCAATGCGAATGTATCAAATACATGGTGCTATCGGAGAAAGTACTGGCATCCACTTACTTATATCAACATGCGCCTGCACGCGGGTGGTCTGTGTCACACAAACGATCTTTCCCTCTGTCAGTATGCTAAATTGCTGTATTAGTCACTCATACCTACTAGCTTCAGCTCTCGAGTGACGTGATACCTGCGTTGATTATATTATTTCTCTTCTGGATTAATTTGCTCATTTGACTGCTATAAATTACCCCATGTAGCTCATTATCATCGTTAATTATTTGTCATAAATGTGCCTGAGGTGTAATCCATACATTGTTGTAGTGTGAATCACCTATAGAAGGAAATATCTACTGTTACCATGTTAAAAGTCTAAGCTCTGAAAGTTTTACGCTACGGATATGAGATATCAGATATGAAAATGTGAAGAGTTGGCTTACTTTTCCTATGCGCGTTCATTAATGTCTTATGGAATCATATTCTGGTGCAACTCGTTATTGAGGAAATAAGTGTTTACATACGGAAGCGTGTAGTAAGGATAGTACGTTATGTCCACTCTAGAACTGCTTGTTGGCAGCTCTTTGAACAGCCTCACAGTACATTTTACTCTCTCATTATGTCTTCTGGGGTAAACAACAATAACTTTCGTGGATATAACGGTACAAACAGAAATGGTTAACAACATCCTTCACTAAACTTCAGTGTGAGACAGAAAGGAGTTCGGTATTCAGCCACAAAAATCTTTCTCCACTTAAAATTCATGTAAGAAATCACGTAAATTTTTCGGCAATAAACTAAACTTTAACTGTAAAACTGACGGTTGTGAACCAAGGAACGTGCAGGTAACGAACGATCTACTAATACGACTTTATATAGCTCAAAAGAAAGAAAATGGCTCTCGGCATATCGGAATTATTTTTTTCTATACGGTACATCACGTAACGGGTGGAGATAAATTTTACCTGCAAGTTTTGTGTCCTTCGATACAAGCATTTCACATTCAATGCTTCGATAAAAACGGTAGGTATTTCCTAAAATGGAGATAACGACGACTGAATCAGAAAGTAAAAGGTAAGAGCTTATCCATGAGCAGCTTAGACGTAATGAGTGCTTACTTACGCGACAGCTATTTGTACAGGTAACGCTTTCTTACTCGTTTCCTAGTTGCGATACTAGTCTCAGCAGTCTTGGGAACTTATTACAGTTCTACGTTGCTAATGTTACAGATAGACTCTGAGTCAACGGAGAAGGAAGGAAGGAAGCTTAATGTTTAACGTCCAGTCGATGGCAATATTATTAGAGACGGAGCAAAGACACGAGTAACGGACGTATGGGGAGGGAAATCGGCTGTGTCCTTTTGAAAGGAACCATCCCAACATTTTCCACACGCGATTTAGAGAAATAAAGGAAAATCTGAATCTAGATCACTGAACGGGGATTTGAACAGGAGTTCCACTGAATGGGAGTCCGGTGCGTTGGCATTGCACCAACTCACTCGGTTCCATGAAACAGTCGTTGTCTAACATAGCTGATACTCTCACCGTATTGAATCCCACTTTTCACAATTCAGGCACGTGGACCTATGAACTTAGCTAATTTCTTAGTTAACAAGATTTCCGGTGCACTTTTTGTCTTAATAATGTAGAGCGACGCAATTTATTATTTATATATTCGTAATTTGTATGGTTAGTTATATGCCGGTCATCGTCAGCTATTTGGTATTAACTACTAGGCAAGTAAATCCTCTACATTTTTCGATACATTACCATCTTCAGCGATATGCATCTAGGTTTCTTTTACTTACTTTCTAGCTCATCAAGTAGGTTTATCACTTCATTATTAATCTGTACCACTTCCTTTTCAGTTTGTTCATTGTACATTACTTTAGCCTTTTTACATTTGACTTGTCACAAGAAAAGTGTACAGAAGTGTTTGCTTACATAATCTGTATACTCAGGGCCTATGATAATTAACATTTTCTATCCTTCACTGTCATACTGTTCACAATCCTGTAATTCCGAACCAAAAGCCAAAATCTCCACGACCACATTAACGCCCTTACCAAAACTAAAATACAGATCTGAAACATATAAATATTGATGACTGTGTATTTCATAGCACTGAGTGGAATCAGGAAATGTGTGCTGAACAAGATCACACCGAACGTTTTATTTTACACGATTAGGTTTGTTTTCTGATTCCTCTGATTGACAGTATGTTGTAATGGTGCTGCTGCTTTCAAATATTAAAGTCAGTCTGAACAGCAAACATTAGGACTACCAATAACGTAGTAAGTATCTCAGTGACACTACTGATCAGTGTAGAAACGTATTACTTTTTACTGCCAAAATGAGTAAGTTAGAGCCTACACTTTAGTCTTTCGTCTTCACTCTGAAATACGGTGTTTTTCTTCCACATCAGCTGGCAAATCGATCGTAACAGCCGTTCAGAAACCCCTCCTTTGTCTCCCAAGGAAGGTGGCCCAAACTGCCCAAACAGCGTGCCTCCATTTCCACCACTAAGCCATCATCTTTTCGTAACTTCAATAACTGTAATGATTTTCTCGATTAAGTGAAGGTGCGTGCGATAACTTGCGAGTCAAACATGAGAAGTGTATTACCCCTTTCCTCTGACATATTTTATCCATTTAACTGATCATGACTTTACTTTTGGGCGTAGCCACTTCTTCGAAGATATGTCACTCAAGTCATTGGCATACATCGTTTTAGGCGGCTGGGGTGACCTGGCATGACGCCCGACTTGTAGCCCATCCGTCACAGACATAAAATATTCTCAATTTCAGAGCACTTCAGGAATCCTGTAATTCTAACCATTTGTCGCGTACCTAGTCTGTTGCATAAAACTCACTTCAGTCACACGCATGGTTGATGTTGCAATTACGACAGGCAGAGCGTGTCGTGAGGTAGTATCAACAACAAGAGATTCACACTGGCCACGAGATATATGATAGTTATCTTATGACTGAAACTCACTTTTTATCCGTTTTTGCTTTCAAATGTATAATTATATAATTAAAACTACCAGAAGATCAAAATACCTAACAAACAGAAGCACACAGACAGACAGACAGACAGACAGACAGACACACACACACACACACACACACACACACACACACACACACACACACACACACGAGAGAGAGAGTGTGAGAGAGAGAGAGAGAGAGACCGACCCTCAGAGCCTGCTGTCATTACAAAGTTCGAAATCTGAAAGTCCCGTTAAGGGCACGTAAAACAAGATGACTGAACACATGACTATTAAAACATCACGATACAGTGTGGGCCAGGTCAAATTACAGTTTAAATAGAGACATTAAGAAGTGCAAGCAACAAAAACTAAGTACATACAAATTACATACACAGCCCCTCCTCCTCTGCTTACTAATTTACAAAGCCCGTCACAGACTAAAGATGCTCCTAATATTTTCGAAACCGATTACATTGACCCAACAAACGATAGTTCAAGAATAAATAACAAATCAGTATTGACAGTAGAATGTAAGAAAATGGCAGGACTACAATTTAACATTATCAAAGCGTAGAAAAAAAATGATAGTTTCATTTTAGGTCTAACATTTTGTTAAGCATATGAAGTCCACTCAATACCGAGCGAGGTGGCGCAGTGGTTAGACACTGGACTCGCATTCGGGAGGACGACGGTTCAATCCCGCGTCCGGCCATCCTGATTTAGGTTTTCCGTGATTTCCCTAAATCAGTCCAGGCAAATGCGGGATGGTTCCTCTGAAAGGGCACGGCCGACTTCCTTCCCCATCCTTCCCTAATCCGATGAGACCGATGACCACGCTGTCTGGTCTCCTTCCCCAAAAACAACCAACCAACCAACCGTCCACTCAATAAATAACCGGAAAAATTTGCTTCCTTGTTGTTTTTTGGTAGCATCCAAGTACTAGTTTCTCTATTTACGTGTGTTCCCAATGTACACTATGTTTCGTGCGAACTTCGATAGTTTCTTGTTCCACACTCTCTGGTGAACAAATACACCATTCAGTGTTGGTCTCAAAACACCCGGTCGGTGTCAGGAGCAATCAGTGACTATCGCGAACCGAGCTGTCTAGCGCGGCTCGACGAAAGAGAGATTGGTATTACTGATTTAGCTTTATTGCCTTCCAAAAAAGACTTAAATTGTAGTTATGAGCTATTTAATTCCGTTTCTACCGTATAAAGCGAAGTGGAGACCGATTTTAGTTTCTCATGATTTGTTTTCTTAGTTTTAGCACATTTGATAAGGTATGTCTTTTCAGTAAGAGGAAACATGCTGTCGATACCATTTTCCTCTGTTGATTCGTAGGTACAATGAAACAATATCATAGTCGATCCAGAAACTGAATGTGCTTTGTTTTTGTCAGAAACATTTACTAAAAAAGAGAACAATCACGTCAAGCGAAGTGGGCTGTTAAAGAATGACAAGTGAGTGCTGTTCTCAGTGTACGGCTTTATTTGAACCGATTTCAGAAAGAATTCTAAAGAAAGTTCATTCGTCTTTAAAGTATTACTTTGTATTTTCAAATTATTTATCTAACTTTGTATAATTTTGACAGTTTAGACTGGTCATTAACGTTGTGTACCATACTGAATAACAACGATACGACGTTCGAAGATATTGTGCATTTTTCAACGTAAATAGATGTCTCCATCACGAAAACAAACTACAAGAAGGTAACATTTACTTCTGTGGTGCGTCCTTTTGTTTCGTTGACAATAGGATGCATCATATTTGATATATAGGCTACAACAATGCATAAGCATCTTAGAATCATTATTCATGAATATATTATCAGCAACGGAGCCAATCAACAGAATTAAGACCGACTGCTTAAATAAATTTTCTGGGTCTGGCTGATGGTCTCTAGAGGCTAAGGAGTAGCGCACCACTCGTGGGATCATTTGAGCATTTGGCTGGCTTGTTTTAACTCGGTGGCTGGCAACCAGCTACCAGAGGTGGCCGACGTGACCACGACCGTGACAAACGGCAGAAGTTATTGTATAATGTACTGAAAGTGAACAAAAGGAATGAAGAACAGGCCGCATGGCATTTCTGATTGCTAACCGATTTGGTCCTTTCACTTTACTGTTGCACTACCTGTAAGGGGCGATCAAAAAGTTTTCGTTCGAAAGCCGTACAGTCCAGAATTGGTATGGCAATTTGGCAAAATCGCATTGAGCACTGAGTCAATTGTCCCACCGACGCACTAGTTTGAATTACACATTGGATAAAACACCGTGTCCTGCTGCACTTGTTCCTCCGACGGGAATCGTCGACCATTCAAGGTATTTTTTAAGGGACTGAAGGATTATAGGATGAGGAAAGATGAGGACTGTAGAGTGGATGCCCGAGGGTCTCCAACTTGAGTTGACGTAACTTCTGCGTTACATTTGCGATATGAGGATCACGAAGTAGCAGTACAACTTGCCGCAGTTCCCCACAACGGTTATTTTTGACAGACATACCGCCCCGTAGACATTCTTCATTCTCGGTTGTATGTCTACCGATGTTTGTCCTTCGGGAGCCAAGTAAAGAATAACAGCGCATTTATCTTATTTGGAGGCAATGGCTTGGCCGCAGTGGATACACCGGTTCCAGTCAGATCACCGAAGTTAAGCGCTGTCGGGTGTGGCCGACACTTGGATGGGTGACCATCCGGGCCGCCAGGCGCTGTTGCCATTTTTCGGGGTGCAGTCAGCCTCGTGATGCCCATTGAGGAGCTGCTCGACGAATAGTAACGGCTCCCGTCACAGAAAACCATCGTAAAGACCGTGAGAGCGATGTGGTGACCACACGCACCTCCTATCTGCATCCTCATCTGAGGATGACACGGCGGTCGGATGGACCCGATGGGCCACTTGTAGCCTAAAGACGGAGTGATTTATCTTATTTCGACGCATTTGATAATATCGTCGCCATGGTTCACGTTTCCGAATTCACCGCGTGCACGTCGGTAAGACACCGGTGCCACACTAATCCCTTGGCTACATGTCGGTGCTTGTACACCACTACGACGTTGCTTATAAGCTGCAGCAACGCCCTCAGACGGAAACTTTTTGATCGCGCCTTATACCAACTACGGCCTATTTTTAGGCTGACAGCGGGCTAAAGTACTATGAATTGGAAATAACAGCCCTCCACTACTACCTTATTATACCTCGTTCCTTCAGTGCAAGGCACGAATTCGTATTAGAAATCACCAAACTAATATATAAAGAGGGCAGGACACTAAGAATTCTAAAATTTTAGTAGGGTGATTGTAAAAATACTGGTATAATTTCCCCGTTAAAAGTAACTAGAAATTTATCAGCTTTAGTACAGAAAATAATGGTCAAGACCGCATTCGCACAGGCGCATTTACGAGCCGTTAACAACCAACAGAGATGTTATTGCAGGGAGAAAGCTGTGACGAGACGGTTTGTTTTTTGAGGTCGCAACAGAGCAGTCTCTGATCCTAAAGTAATGGGCCAACAGATGGGCGGTAAACTGTGCCCGTGGCGCCGCTAGTTCATCGACAACATTAAGCAAGGGAAGCCTCCACCACAGCAAGGCGAAAAACAGGCGGCACCCGCAGCTAATACTACGTTTTCTTTGTGTACTTTGTAAGGAATGCGTTCCTTGCTTGTACACAATATAACAGAGTTTCCTCGGCCTCCATACGTCACAAACCAAAGGACGCGACACTCGTAAAAAAACGACAGGCATTCATAAAAATTCCTTTAGGAGGAAATTATATTCCCCATCGGGCTGCGGGTATCTGCTATATGTATCAGATACTTGGAGAATGATACGTAACATTAAGTCTGCGCCTGTGCGTCGTTGAGGCTGTCTGTTCAACAGACAGCTTAATATTCTGGGATGTGAGGTTGGTTGGTTGATTTCGGTGAGGGAACCAAACAGCGAGGTCGTCGCTCCCATCGCATTAGTGAAGGATGGAGAAGAAAACCGGCCGTGCCCTTTCGAAGGAACCATCCCGGCATTTGTCTGATGGGATTTAGGGACATCAAGGAAAACCTAAATCAGGGTGACTGGACGCGAGTTTGAACCGTCGTCCATTGTGCCGATTGCGCCACCTCGCTCGGTAGGGATGTGACGAAATGCCGACTGTTTCCAGGTGACGACGTCGGGCGACTGCTACGTCAGAGGCGGGCCGAAAATTCGGGTACAGAGATGAAGGTGTTTCTCTAAGGTAAATCCCCTCCACTTTTTTTCCTCGCTCTCGTAAGCACCCGAGTGAAGAGGTAGCCTTACGAAGATATGTTGTTTAGTCTGCTACTCCGACTACAAGTAAACTGGTGACCACAGCTTGTAATTACCCGTTAGTCGTGCGTGACGTTCTGCATGTACTACTTTAATGATATGGATGTAAAGAAATAAAATATTAAACTTTATTTCTCATACTGCACAACCACATACACACACATGCATGCACGTACGCACGCACGCCCACCCTCACACCAACCCCCCCTCCCCTCCCCCCACACAATCACACAGTTCTAATAACAAGTTCAGGTATCAGCACTGGTATAAGCCAAGGTAATTAGTACACGATAGCAGTCCACAATATCAATACTCCCCTTCGTTATAATTTACTTCTGTCAAACTGAACTCTTGTGTTACCATCAAACATTACGTAATGGGAGGATTCTACTTCCTCCCGCGTCGATATATTTGTCATACTTTTTGCCGTTTGTAATAAAATTATCGGTAGTTTATTTACGTATACCGCTACCGCTGGATTTGTCGAGTTCAGCATTTTAGAGCAGTGGTTGCAGAGGTTGTTAAACTGCAACAGACGGGTCGCTTGCAGCCCGAACGGAGTTCTCGTGCAGCCTGTGTTTCTCAACCATATTTTATGCAAAATGTGTCTAGCAACTAACGACCGAACCCAAAAACGTCCGGTAATGTTAAGAGCTTCTTAAGAGCATAGTTTTCCTCACAAAAAACAAAAATAGTTAAAGAGACAGTAATATTTTAAGATGTGCTTAACTTCAATTGACGTTGGTGAATTTGGCAGTGACCTACGCAAAGTCTCGGGGCAGAAGGGTAAGTAGCGCGGTCATTGTGAGGTTAGAAGATGTGTAACAGAAAATGTTTTATTGTTTGTCTTCCATTACTGACACCTCACGGGCGTGCACGACCTGTACGGAATAAATTTTGACGCACATACGTGAATGAGCATTATAGAGATGGTCATCTTAAAACGCGGTACATAGTCGTAGCAAGGAACATAAAATTAAAAAAAAAACGCTATGAACCCGCCTACAACTTTACCTAATTAACTTATATAGGTATATAGATGGTCAATGAAGGCTGCACACTATCATTTGTTGCGCAAGGACGTTTTATTAACGTTAAATTATGACGTAACAAGTGAGATAGTTTGTAAAGTAAGTCAAAGTTACTGTAAATTCTATTGTTTATTATAAATGCTCTCAAAAAACGAATGTAGCAGTTGCACCGAAGTATAACATGAACATGTTTAATAGCATCCTATTCACTGACAAATTACCACAAAAAAGTGAAACAATTGCAAGTAATAAGGTTGGCGGAAATTCAAGACAAGTAACCGACAGATAGGTTGTTACATGGTTAGTGCACACATTGGTTTCCGCGATCTGATGGAAGTGATTGGCAAAATTTGAGTTCGTACAATTATGCATGCCCGAAGGGTGTCTTCCTCCTACTCAGTAACACTAAAGTTTACTGATTACATTGCGACCTGTACACGTCGAAGCCGATTGCAGATCTTCCGTTTGTTTTTTCTTTTTTTATTTTCTTGCATTTATTTATTTATTTATTTATTTTTATTAAACAGCATCGTCGTGTCGTTGGCCAGTGCTGCTGTCGGCGACCTCTGTGTCGGACGATGCCTTTGATTCCCGAAAAGCTACCTAACGCCAAGTTTACATCATGCTCGAGTTGGAGCTGCAAAGTGAAGTGACTACTTTTCACATCGAATCTCTCACTAGCAGGGGACGAAGAAAAAAATTTAGTTCCTTCTGTCTTCCCTCGTAACATCGCCCCTTTTTAGATTGTTAGTCCTAGCCTCACACGAGCAGTCGTCCATTCACAATAATCAGCTCTCCTAAAGCGTCCTCCCACTTGTCAACAATATTCCAAAATTACCACGTCAGACGAGGCTGAACAACGAAACTCCCTCATTTTCGCGTCCAGAGGCCTACAGCTAAAGAAAGGATTGTGTTTTGGCTCCATCCTATCGGTGCCTCAAAGGAGCGCATTAACATGTTGCTTCTTACGACCCTTCAAAGATTCCTATCTGCTTTATATACATGACGGCCCAACTACAGACGTTTTTGGGACGAGAAAGTTGCAGCTCACACTGTAGAAGTCTCGCACCTTCCGCGCCGTGTTCTAAAATCAAATGGCTGTAAGCATTATCGGCTCGCGAAGGGCGTCCGTTCACCCTGTCCATATAACAGCCTTCGCTGAACGGTGTCCAACCTGGCGTCGGCGTCACCTTTACCACCTACGTTAAGTTTTTTTTTGTTTATTTGGCCTTTGAGTGTGTACTCAATTTAGCCATCGGCAACACATAGTGACAATGTACACATAATTGAATAAACAAATACAGAAATGCATATTTACAAGAATAAAAAGCTTAACTGTTACAGTTTTGTACATAATGTTTTAAAAATTGAATTGAATTGAATTGGAAAATAATTATAAGTGTCTTGGTTTACAATTCACACCAATTCTGAAATATCTTCATCAGCAAAACATATTTATAATTTACGTACACCACTGAAACCTACAGATTGTAACCAGTACTCTTGATGAAGTTAACTATCACATTGTCTTGCGTGATCCTTGACTTCACGTAAGTAGTCTGTATAAGGAAGGTGCAAGTCCAGGACGGTGCCTAAGGTTGCCGCTTGTTTGGCTAATGCATCAACTTCATCATTATAGAGGATACCAGAGTGGGAAGGTACCACAACAAATGGATCGTCCGGCCCGTGCGTGTGCTTGCGAATATATTCAGATATCACATCCAAGATATAACTGTTGGTTGTTTTGTTCCTACGTTAAGTTAATGGTGCCCAATAGCCCGCTATGATCCGCTGTTTGTCTGTGAAACTGCCAGCCCAGTCAAACGTAATTCTCAAGAGATAAAACGCCTACAATTACTTCATCCTACTGGATTATCTTTAATATAGATAAAGGAATACGCTATTTTCAAATCAAATTAATTCCATCCACTTGTCACCATAAAATTTGTATCTCAAATATCGATAGTGTGAAAGCCGACAAAACCGTCAGTTCCGCCGTCTTTTGGCTCCATCAGGCATTACAGCGTCACTGAGGGTGGCAGCAGTTCCAAACTGCACAGTCAACAAACTGTGTTCCGTATGGTACCCACTCTTAACGAACATTCCACATTCATACATAACATCTTGGGCCTGATGGCCAACTTATCACACCCTTACTGTAACTAGTGTACCGGGCATTCAAAAAAGACTAATTTATGCCGATCATCAATTAATAATAAGATCGGTATGTATGCGGCCCGATGTATAGCCCCAGAACGTCACAACTGGCTTTTCAGCAAAAACGTTTGACGACTACTGTTTCAGAGTAATCGTTTCCCGTTGACAATGTGTTTTGATTTGGTGATTGTTGTTGCTTGGGGACGAGGGGGTTGCGCATTACTTACAAGGGAACCTCCCCATCGCACCCCCCTCAAATTTAGTTATAAGTTGGCACAGTGGATATGCCTTGAAAAACTGAACACAGATCAATCGAGAAAACAGGAAGAAGTTGTGTGGAACTATGAAAAAAATAAGCAACATATACAAACTGAGTAGTCCATGCGCAAGATATGCAACATCAAGGATAATGTGAGCTCAGGAGCGCCGTGGTCCCGTGGTTAGCGTGAGCAGCTGCGGAACGCGGGGTCTTAGGTTCAAGCCTTCCCTCGAGTTAAAAGTTTAATTTCCTTATTTTCGCAAAGTTATGATCTATCCGTTCGTTCATTGACGTCTCTGTTCACTGTAATAAGTTTAGTGTATGTGTTTTGCGACCGCACCGCAAAACCGTGCGATTAGTAGACGAAAGGACGTGCCTCTCCAATGGGAACCGAAAACATTTGATCGCAAGGTCATAGGTCAACTGATTCCTCCACAGGAAAACACGTCTGATATATTCTATACGACACTGGTGACGACATGTGCGTCACATGACAGGAATATGTTGTCGACACACCTAACTTGTACCCTTGGCGAATGGGTCAAAAGATTATTCTACCTTGGCCGATTTAGGTTTTCTTGTGGATGTGATAATCACTCCCAAAAAACTGATGAAAACATAAGAGTTTGTCACATAAACTGCAACAAATGAATGCAATAGTGTCACAGTCGCACAGTTTTCCCTGTGCTCTGTCAAAACATATGTTTTTAACGTTTTTTCCGTGTGTAGACCGTCAAATCCTGCATATGTCCAAGCAAATCTGAACATGTCAAAAATGGTTCAAATGGCTGTGAGCACTATGGGACTTAACATCTATGGTCATCAGTCCCCTAGAACTTAGAACTACTTATACCTAACTAACCTAAGGACATCACACAACACCCACTGAACATGGCCTGGAATTTTGGAGAGCGAAGTTGATTATGTGTGAGTGCCTGAACTTTGATAATTGTCTGAAAATAAAACATTAAACTTTTCACTTGAGGGAAGACTTGAACCAAGGACCTCTCATTCCGCACGTGCTCACGCTAACCACGAGACCACGGCGCTCCTGAACTTACACTAGCTTTGATGTTGCATGTTTTACGCATGAACTACTCAGTTTGTATATTTTGCTTATTTTTTTCATAGTTCCACACAACTTCTTCCTGTTTTCTCGACTGATCTGTGTTCAGTGTTTCAAGGCCTATCCACTGTGCCAACTTATAACTAAATCTGAGGGGGCTGCGATGGGGAGGTTCCCTTGTTAGCAGATTTGCAGATCAGTACAAACTGTGTGTGTATTTAAATTCATTTTTGGAAGTAATGGATTCAGTATAAATATTCGTGCTGCGTTCTTCGCGCTGCGGTCTCATGCTGTTTAGCACTGTCAAACGAAGGTAGCAGTGCAGAACTGGCTCAAGTCTGCCATTAATCGCTCGGACTCGCTACAGTCATTTCGGGTTTATTATTCGCGCCGCGTTTTTATGGTCGTAAAGTTTCAGTCAGAAACGTTTGAGGTCGTATTGTAGCATGCTTGATGCTGCTAAAGCCGAGCGTGTAATTAAAATGTCTGAATTGTGTAATAATTTCAGTAATAGACCGTTCTGTTTGAATTTCGCTAATAACTGTTCTCAGTGTAATCTATCACAGTCCGCGTTCTGAGATTACCAGCAAGAGATAATATGACATTACTTCCTTGGAGTGGAAAGAATTGTTTAATGCAGCATGCCATCAGGTCGTATTATAGCAAGACTTCGTGTTCCCATATGCTACTCAACTTTGGCTGGGATTTTCAATTGAATTGTTTCTACGATAATAACTACCCAGCATTACGGTGTCACACTTCTGAATCATCACAATACATCGTTAAGAGCAACCATCCTAATTCTAGGGGCCCCATGGGTTCCTTAGGCGTCCGTTCCTATAACACACATTCTCATCAGGTTGTAGACTACCCGAATCGGCGAGTGCTCACTGATGATCAGTTCAAACTTTGTTTAGAAATGTTGCGCTGTTCTCGACAACCATTCCAGAACTATTTAGAAGAAACTCATTCCGCGAAATCTCCAAAGACTACATAGAAATCAGCGATTACAATCCGCGCAACTCTCAAATGGCAAGTGGGCATCTATAGGAAGAATGAGTGTCACGCAATGTCATAACAGCCCGTCAGCACTTGCTATTCGCTGTTTTGTAGTATTGGGAAACGCTGCACTCTACCAATGGTTTCTACGTTACTTCCCAAGCATAGCATATTTACGAACCTATTCCAATACCAACATATCCCACTGACTGTACATCTACACACTGGCGATAATAACTTCCCAACAGAACAGCCTTCCCCTCCCAGACAACGAAACCTGGCCAGACATTTATGCACCCGGTTTCAAGTTGTCTTTTCTCACATCAGGAATTCCTCTTCCTTTCTCAACTTAATCTTTATCCCCTCTCAACAGCCATGGCTCAACCTCCAGTCTGCTTCCCATTTCCTAAAACACGTGTCTCTTGTAACCGACTCTCCCACTCTTCATATCCCAATACGTAAACCCATCCAATGCATTACCACCAGAAACCTCATAGCATCTTTTAACCAACTTAAAGCGAACGTATCCTCCCATGGTATTGGTGCCACAACCCCTCAATTAAGTGGTTCAAAAAATGGCTCTGAGCACTATGGGACTCAACATCTCAGGTCATAAGTCCCCTAGAACTTAGAACTACTTAAACCTAACTAACCTAAGGACATCACACACACCCATGCCCGAGGCAGGATTCGAACCTGCGACCGTAGCAGTCCCGCGGTTCCGGACTGCAGCGCCAGAACCGCTAGACCACCGCGGCCGGCTCAATTAAGTGGTGTTAAGCTTTTGCACTAGTGCTTGCTTTCCACATGCCAAATCTGAGGGGTGTCGAAAGGGTTGCTTACGCCGCCAGCACCTAGGAATCCGTGAATGGGTGTCACTGTAGACAGACATTTTTAAATAATCCATTAAATGTGTGGGTGTGGCACCGAGGATCAATAAATCGCTTTTACAGGGACTCTTTACCATTTTCTTCACGCATGTAACAATGTCACCCCCCTGCGTGGACACCACAGGAGAATGCGGGAACCAAGGGATGAAAAAATGTAAACCTCGTTTCTGCTTTGCATCACTTTCAAATTTGGTCCAATGATTTTGAATAGTTCCTAGCGGTTCTATCCTGTATACCAGAGCAAAAATTGCGATCACACTACACTCCAAAAGAATGAGGCCGCGTTCAATGGGATTGTAGCTATGTGGTGACCTCAGAGAAGGAATGAGTTGTCTGATGGTACGGTGGGGGGTGTCAGCAGTGTCAAGGGTTGTCAAGAACGTCGTCCTGTTGCATATCGCACTGCAGACTTGTTTTCGACTGCGAAATGCCTGAAAATGATCAGCCTAATGAAATCTACATGATGCTTTCTCAGGCCTTTTCCCGTTGATTCTTAGCAACAGTGTCTCCAAAGTGTTTACCTTGGTGGCCCATTAGAAACAGAAATATTTCATTGCATTACTAACCTCTGTCGCATAGGCGCTACAGTCTAGAACCGCGCGACCGCTACGGTCGCAGGTTCGAATCCTGCCTCGGGCATGGCTGTCTGTGATATCCTTAGGTTAGTTAGGTTTAAGTAGTTCTAAGTTCTAAGGGACTGATGACCTTAGAAGTTAAGTCCAATAGTGCTCAGAGCCATTTGAACCATTTGGGGGTGAGGGGGTGAGATGTGGGTAACGGGAGGTGTGATGAATTTCCCCCTTGTGTGACACATACATGATGATGTTGGATAGAATTTTAGTGAAAATCGGTGCTAATTCGACGTAACCTACCTCGCGCTTCTCGTGAACTTATGTAATTTTGTAGCACAGTTTAGATAATACAATTTTTTTTTTTTTTAAATATGACAAGCAAATAATAATAATAAAATATCTATCATTTCACATAACTTTCAACAATGTTTTTTTTTTTCTTGAAAACCTTTATTCAAAGCATAAGAGTATACGAGGGTTGGAACTTAAATAGTGACAACTATTTATTCACAACCGATACAAAAGAGTTACATGTTTGCACCTGTTACTGTCCTTCAAAGTAGTCACCAGCGTTGTGTAGAAACCGTTGCCAGCGATCTGGAAGGCATAGTATACCGTTAGCAGAGGCTGTTCTGTTGATGGTGCGAATGGAGCGGTCTACTGCCTGTCGAATCTCTGGAACAGTTCTGAAGCGAATGCCACGAAAGGGGTCCTTCATCTTCAGAATCAAATCGAAGTCACAAGGACTTAAGTCTGGGGAGTATGGTGGATGGTACAGTACGTCCCAGTCCCATCAACCGACAGAACAGCCACAGCTTGCGCTGTATGCACCCGCGCATTGTCGTGCAAAATGATGGGTGGGTTGCACAGAAAGTGTCGACGCTTCTTTCGCAAAGCTGGTCGCAGGTGATGCTCCAGAGCCCCAGCATGGTGAAAGTTACGGTGATTCTCATGTACGAATGTGATAGTGTTATCCTAACGCATTACGTCCCTCCAAGGCATACCGTCAATGCACAGTATTACTATTCGTCTTTGGAGCATCACCTGCGACCAGCTTTGCGAAAGAAGCGGCGACACTTTCTGCCAACCCACCCATCATTTTGCACGACAACGCGCGGGCGCATACAGCGCAAGCTGCGGCTGCTCTGTTCGATCGGTGGGACTGGGACGTGCTGTACCATGCACCATACTCCCCGGACTTAAGTCCTTGTGACTTTGATTTGATTCCGAAGATGAAGGAACCACTTCGTAACATTCGCGTCAGAACTGTTCCAGAGATTCGACAGACAATAGACCGACCCATTCGCGTCGTCAACAGAACAGACTCTGCTAACGACTCTGAACAGACTCTGCAGCTGATAATGTACGCAGTGCTGCATAATGAAATAGCGTGCGTATAGTGTACATAGTACGTGGAGCGGCTGGTAGATTGAAATGAATGAACAGCAGAACACTAGCGTCCTTCCAGATCGCTGGCAACGGGTTCTACACAACGCTGGTGACTACTCTGAAGAACAATAAGAGGTGCAAACATGCAACTCTTTTGCATCGGGTGTGAATAAATAGATGCCACTATTTAAGTTCCAACTCACGAATATAAGGAACACAGTATTTTCATTCTTAGCTCAACATCTCATTCACTGAGACGCTGACTAAGTTTTTCAGTTGATCAAATCGGAAGTTGCAGTAAGTAAATTGGGAACAAAATATCGTCGCTATAGGAAAAAAAAGTATTGTTGTTATGATCCTGATGTCAGCTGATAATGTACGTAGTGCTGCATAATGAAATAGCGTGCGTATAGTGTACATAGTACGTGGAGCGGCTGGTAGATTGAAATGAATGAACAGCAGAACACTAGCGTTCTACATTATTCAATAAATTCGTTGCACAACAGTAGTGTCCTCTAGCGAAAAACCGAGTGCGGTAGCACTAATTTCAACAGATTGGCCTCTTATTCGCAATGATGGAGGGTCCAATCTCCATTCGGCCGCCCTCATTTCGACTTTGCGTTGTTTCCCTTAACTTATTTCTGGAAAATACTGGGATGGTCCCTACTGCAGCGCCACAGCCGACTACTTGTTTCAACCTTATCAAACTAGGGCTGTAAGTGTGTAAATGCCTGTATATATCAAATTGTTACTTTTGTTGTTCTTAAATTGTGTCTCCCATGATATGTCCAATATCCCGGTAAAGGTGATCCACGGCTCTATAAAACTGCTATTACTACTACTACTACTACTACTACTACTATTACTACTATTACTACTACTGCAGGTAAGTCGAATTCTTCGTTTTGAATAACCTTCTAACTAGAAACATTTTTAATGGTAACTTTTACCGTTTTAACGCAAATAGAGAGATTTTTCGCCAAAGGCCTTGCCGCAGTGATAACACCGGTTTCCGTCAGATCACCGAAGTTAAGCGCTGTCGGGCTGGGCTAGCACTTGGATGGGTGACCATCCGGTCTGCCGAGCGCTGTTGGCGAGCGGGATGCACTCAGCCCTTGTGAGACAAACTGAGGAGCTACTTGGTTGAGAAGTAGCGGCTCCGGTCTCGGGAACTGACATACGGCCGGGAGATCGGTGTACTGACTACATGACCCTCCATATCCGCATCCAGTGACGCCAGTGAGCTGAGGATGACACGGCAGCCGGTCGGTACCGTTGGGCCTTCATGGCCTGTTCAGGAGGAGTTTAGTTTTTAGAGGGATTTTTCAAGATAGCTGTAATATAATGCTTGTTAATGTTGGTAATTTTAACGTTTCGGGGAGGTAGCCGTTGTTTGCAAAAACCAATGTACCAAAGATGAAAATGTTTAAAGTCACCGAGTCATAGCGCTGTGCAGCCAACGGTTTGTTAGATATTAGCTGCGTAAGCAGGAGGACGGAAGGCAATGTAGACTCTATCCAGGTAATAAGGTACTCATTTTATCTGCTGATGACAGCTATTAGTTTGTGCAGAGATGGGGGTACCTTTTCTCTGTAGAGTTCGAGTAAGGACGATGCCTAACCCACCCTCCCGATGTCTCTCGGTGGGGGGTTATGAAGTTCCGGAGACGCAGGCCCAGCCGCTGCTGCTGCCGCTGTTCCGCCTACGCAGCGCTCGGCACGCACCCGAAGCACTCAATAAAGCCGGATCAGCCGCACCTACAGTCCGGCGCATTGTTCTTTTGTGACGGCGGCACGTCACAATGGCAGCATTAAAATGTCGCATAACATCGGATAAGCGCCTCTTCCGTCCTAAAGCAAAAGACGTTGACAGAAAGCACAAAGCGGACTCTGCGTGAACGCTAAACTCAAAAGTTTGTGATCCTATGCGTCCCGTCCACAGTTGGGATTTTGGCCACCGAGCTCTCTAAGGAGGAAAGATATCTGTTGCTTGCAGAGCTGTTACCATTGTCGTTTCACGCATTACGGGGATGAAAAAGTAAATAAGGAGCACCTCATTTGAGTGTAACATAAAACATATGTATGCCTGTTTCATCCGTCTTTGGTAGTTTAACCTAATTGTCTTCATTTGGTAATACGGGGTATTCAAAACGTCTCTCCGCACTGCCGTATGATTGGTAGCCGCGCGTGCCGTATGCCACAGTGAATATACCGAAATGAAACTCAGTTATTTATTGAATATTCATTTTTAATTACAAATTTTCACATTAAATGTTGAAAGTGTCTCCCCCCCTCCCCCCCCCCCCCCCCCCCTGTTGTTGAATACACAATTCAATTCGTCTAATCATGTTTCCAAACACAAGCTGTAACATTTGTTCTGTAATAGAAGCAGTGAAAGTGGATATTGCAGTTCTCAGTTCAGCGATGGATTTTGGACGGTTTTTATAGAGTTACTTTCGCTGCACCCCAGAAGAAAAAGTCAGGTGGTGTTAGGCCAGGCGATTGTGGAGGCCAGAGTCCTTGTGAAATTATGCGATCACCAAAAACATCAGCAAGCAGTGACATAGAAACGCGAGCTGTATGCGCGGTTGCAACATCTTGCTGAAATTAACCGTCCAGTATTTCACTTAACACAAGTTCTTCTATGAATGGGTACAGAATATCACTGCAGTATCGTTGTACGTTTACTGTTTCGTTGAAAAATCCAGGCAGGCGAACAATCATACGGTACGCGCGGCTAACAATGATACGACACTGCGGGGAGACTTTTTGAACACCCCGTATTATTTTTAATCTTAAATGCTTGCCACTAGAAGCTACATAAAAAGGAATGGTGGCTAAAAGAATGTTAAGAATGTGTGCTGATGGGAACCTTATACAGGCATAGTTTCAGCATTCAATAGATTACAGTGGTTTTTAAATGATAATTAATTGAAACCCTCAGCTGCCGACAGGTGTTGTCGATATAACTGGATGGGGACAGCTGAAAATGTGTGCCCCGACCGGCACTCGAACCCGGGATCTCCTGCTTACATGGCAGACGCTCTATCCATCTTTTTTCCCGTTGTTTATCGTTGTGTTTGGTCGTTGCGGACGTCGTATGACATCCGGTCAAGTTTGTTTGTTTATCGTTCCACTAACTTTTTTTTTTTATTACATAGGCCAATCAGTTCTCTGACCGAACACGCTGAGCTACCGTGCCGGCTCCCTTGCAGATTTCCGTGAGACCCACATACCCAACTGTCCACAATTCTACTTGTGTAATGTACCTAATAGATATTGAGGGTTTCAATTATTTAACACTTATTCTAGAGAAAGCTGCACGGTAATCAATAGTATCTGTTCTTTCGAGGACAGTTACTGTCTTCATATATACAATGGTTTTTATTATTAGATTTAAGTGCTGCAACCCATATCCTCCTGCACCTATCTTTTATCTCAAATCGTGAGGCTCCATGTACAGTTTTCACTCTCCATTTTTCCGTCCATTACCGTATGAAGCATTCATACCCTCTCTTAGTCAAGTTTTTTTCTATTCGATCCAGTTGAATACGTCTTCACTAATTATCCGATACACCTATCTAATCTTTAGTGTTATTCTGTACCACCATATTACGAAAGCTTATATTTACTTCTGTTGTGTAGAACTAATCGTCCATGTTTAACTTTTACTTAAGGCTACACTCCAGACAAATAGTCCACAAAATATTTCCTACTACTTGAGGTTTTTTTAGCTGTTTAACTCGTCTTTTTCACAGGGAAGGCTTTTCTTGATACACACGGGTTGTTCACAAATATGGAAACACCGCGGAAAATGCATGCTTGAACTTAAATGAAGATGCTAGCCAAGCTGCAGATTACGCTGTTTTATTTGACCACGAATGCCACCTATGCAATGTTCTCAACACGTTGCAACTGTCAGTCGTGGTCAGAAATGTGTTCTGTATAGTCGTGAATGCATTATGTCGGAGCTAAGTGACTTCGAACATGGGTAAATTGTTGGTGCTCATATGGTGGGTGCTTCCGTACCCAAGATAGACGAAAGGTTTGGTACTGCAAGAGGAACCGTATCGAAAATCTGCATGCAGTGAGAGAAAGCGGAAAACCGTCATCCATTAAGCCACACTGCGGACGAAAGTATGTGTTGAGTGATCGTGACGAAGTCACTGCAGAGCTGAATGTCGCACTCGCGAATCCTGTCAGCACTAAAACAACACGAAGGGAGCTCCATACGCAGGAAACTACAGAGCGAACAGGAATTTCAAAACCACGCATCAGTGATGCAAATTCCCGTAACAAGAAAACGTGGTGATGCAGCCACAAAACCTGGACTGTTGTGCGATGGGAGAAAGTTATTGGTCTAATGAGTCTTCTTTCACATTCCTTCCAGCTTCTGCACGAGTTTACGTTCCAAGAGTGAAACTTGACACGTGTAAATGCTTATATTTATTAATATATTCTATATAATAAGATTCAACTTAATGAATACAGTGCTTATACAGTAGTAAACGTGTTTAATCCGTTTTTGCATACCGATATTATTAAATGTGAAAGTAACTCAGTGAGTTATGTTTTCACGACTATACAGCTGAACCTATTTCGACGAAATTTGGTATGGAGACAGCTTGAACTCTGAGGAAGAATGTAAGAAACTTTAGAAAACGCAAATTTATTTATTTTATTTTACGACCTACATTGGACCACTGTAGCCATTATTATGAATTAGCTTCTTCTGTTTTATGCTGGCCCAATACTTTTTCATTGATTCAAATCGTGCCCTTCTCTCCTCATCCGAAATCGTCCTTCTTATTCTCTGTTTCTTCATTTTTATTGGTAGTGCTATATGTTTGTCCTGAAGTATCCGCTCAGTCCGGAACCGCGCGACTGCTACGGTCGCAGGTCCGAATCCTACCTCGGGCATGGATGTGTGTGATGTCCTTAGGTTAGTTAGGTTTACGTAGTTCTAAGTTCTAGGGGACTGATGACCACTGATGTTAAGTCCCATAGTGCTCAGAGCCATTTGAACCATTTGAACCTGAAGTGTCTTGAGAGTGTCTGTTATGCCTTTCAAAATCACTATCGTAATCTGTAATTTTATCATGTTCTCCTTGATCTCTACGATCCATCTAATACCCCTCTTACTATTCCACAACATCTCAATTTCTCTGCTGTTAATTATATTTTATGTTGGCCTCATCAAGTGGCCTATGAAAGAGATCCGTTTGTTTTTCATCGTACTTGTCACTGGTTCAATTTCTTTATAAACTGTTCCGTTTGAAGCTATCCTCCAAATTCCGTCTGATTACTGTTTTTTATTTATACATTGTCTGACTATCCTTTTTTATATTTTGAGTATTCCGTCTATTGCTATTGTGTTAATTGATTTAAATACAGTTTCCCTATTTGGCTACCAAATGTTATTTGCAGCTGTGGCTCCGTAAACTTTCCCGGCATAATAATTCGTTGTATTCATATCGGGTCTCCAACCGAAACATCTCGTCATTTGAACACAATATTTCGGCGGTCCACCTGGCCGCCATCTTCAGTTGGGTAGGCCGTCGCACTATCTCGCCGGAGCTGAATTCAAACGCGTCTCGGCAGCTCCTTTCTACATCGACCGTGGGTCCACCGCGCGTTCGCGAAAATAACTGCCGTCTCGTGACAGGCACAACAGTGCACCGGTGGAGAAAGCTCGCGGAAATGATAAATCGATATCAAATACTACTGACTGTTTTTGAAGACCGAGTCAAGGACCGTTGTTTCATAATGTCAAACAGAACAGGGTTCCAACAATTACTTAGATCATACCCCTTATCTCTGTTTATAATATTGTCAGATAGCCGGAATTCAATGGCGTCTTTCAACATACAGTCCCAATACCGCAACGCAGGGAAACCATTTATGTCTCACCGTACAACATTTTATGTCCTTCCGTAAGACAATGTTCCGCCACTACAGATTTTTCTGACAGAAATAAACGTGTGTGCGATGAAGCTCCACGCAGCGATCCTGGACCGTACGAATTGTTTGTCCAATATACAGTTTCCCACAATGGCAGGGAATCTTGTATACTCCGGGCTTTCCCAAACCTAAATCACCCTCGACTGAGCCGAACGGGTCTCTGGTCTTGGCTGGCGCACGGAATCCAATCTCTAGAGCACGACGGATCTGATTGTCAGTATAGCCATTCTGCTGGATCACAGCTTTTCGATGCTCCAGTTCTTGTGTCACACTATGTGCAGCTGGGATGGCGTAAGCTCTTTTTACCAGTGTACACAGGACACCGTTGCGCTGGTATCATGAACGACAACTTGATGCATGTAGATATCGGTCCGTATACGTGGGCTTACGATAATCACTATGTCCTAATATCTCATCATGCCTCTTGTGGACCAAGACGTCTAAAAACGGAAGTTTTCCGTCCTTTACAGGTTATATCGTGAACTTAATATTGGGTTTCAGGCAGTTAAAATGATCTAGACCATCCCTCCCATGTGGCCATACCATAAACGTATCGTCGACTTACCTCCAGAAGCAAGTTGGTTTTAAGAACGCCGTCTTCAGCGCCATGTCCTCAAAATTTTCCATAAACAAACTGGCGACTATGGGGGATAATGGACTTCCCATAGCCACTCCTTGAGTTTATTCAAAGTATTTGTCATTAAATAAAAAATACGTCGACGTCAACACATGGCGACAAAGTTTATGGTCCAGGATCGTTGCGTGGAGCATCATCGCCACACGCGTGTATTTCAGCCATAAATATCTGCGGTGGCGGAACATTGTCTTACGGAAGGACATGAAAACTGAACAGAGATAAGGAGTATCGTTTAAGTAAATGTTGGAATCCTGTTCTGTTTGACATTAACAAACACGGTCTTCAAAAACTATCAATAGTGTTTGATGCTGATTTATCCTTTCGGCGAGCTCTCTCCACCGGTGCGCTGCTGTGCCTGCCGCTAGAGGGCAGTTATTTTCGCACACGCGCGGTGGACCCACGGTCGGTGTTTAAAAGTCGCCGCGGCGTGCTTGATTTCAGTTCCGGCGAGATAGTACGACGGCCTACTCATCTGAAGATGGCGGCCAGATGGACCACCGAAATATTGTGTCCAAATGACGAGATGTTCCAGCTGGAGAGCCTATATGAATGCAACGAATTATTTCCGGTTGTGTGACTGTTTTGTAGTGTTTCAGTTTTGTGGCCATCGAGAGTCACTTTTTGCTGTATGTGTTCTTGGTAACATTGGTAACTTGGTAACATGGTGTGTTCTACTCTGCCAAGATGGTTCCTCATACAAATTGTGTGTAAGTATTTCTCCCAAATGTTTAACGTTTCAAAAATTTTTATGTCGTGTTCTCCAATTGTAATTTTGTCTGACAGTGGCGATTTCGTTAGCATTGTTTCTGTTTCTTCAAAAGATATATGAAGGTCAATACTCTGGGCTATTTCCAGTAATGATTGTATTTGTTGTTTGGTTTCTTCAGTGTTGTTGGCGAGAAGAGCGAGGTCATCAGCAAATCCTAAATAATTCAGTTTTATGTCATCTTTTTGAGTTCCAAATTTAATGTTCTTTGGATTGTGCTTGTACTATGCCCCCATTATGTATTCAAGGGCACAACTAAAAAGAAGTGGTGATAGGCCGTCTCCCTGCCTTATACTAGTTTTTACCAAGAATGATTTAGAAAGCTCTCATCTGAACTTAATTTTCGAATATGTGTTTGTTAAGATAAGTTCGCTCAGTTTAATTAGTTCCGGGTGGAATCTGAATGTCTCAAATGTAAATAAATTAATTAATTAATTAATAAAAAATCCATCGACTCTTAACAGTGTGAAGTAGAGGATGGAAAGTCTTTCTGTACATCAGTGAGCAAAAACCACGTCAGAAAATTATTAAATTTCTTTCATAGTGTCCAAATGTATGAAGTATAGTTACTTCAGTAGCACGATGCATAAATTGCGCCCCTATCCATGGCCCAGCCACGCACAGCCCGGCAGCAACACTGCACGTGATACCGCGTTGTTGATTGGAGCTATAGAGAAGCCCGGCAGGGGAAGGGGGAGGGGTGGATGGCACATCACTAGCTGTATTTAATGGCACAGACAGACATGTGAGGGCAGCTGACGTTGGTGTATACACGCAGCTTACTTACTCACCATCACTCAACATGACAGAGCTACTGAAATGCGAATGCAGTTGCAAGTAACAACTAGGGATAAATAAACGTCCAAACAAACAGTAGAATTCGAAGAATATTTTCGAGTGAGAACAGTATCGTTCGAGACGTAAAAGTCGCGGGTATTACGCCCGGAGCGCGCGGTGTGCTGGTCCGCTAGCCAGCGGCTTTACTGGGCGCGCGCGAGGCGGAGCGGCAACTGTCCGGGGCGGCGGACAGAGTGGGCCTCGGCGGCCATCACGAGAGCCGGCGGGCTCTGCGGGCAATTTCCAGCAGATGCGCCGGGCCTCCCGCCACATGCATTATTTAGGTGCCCGTGGAGAGGCCGGGGCGCGGTACATCTCGCCCGCCACATTGCGGGAAGGCGCGCACTCAGGCGAGGCGAGTAACCTCCTTATTTCCGTATACACACGACCGACCGCTTCGCACTCCACCCGCGTTACCTACAAACATCTAAAAGAATGGCACCTAGCAGCCCTTGCAAGCCTTCACAACACTATGCTCTACACTACCCGACCAGTGGAAACCTTCCAGAATCCCACTTTACCTAAAACACAGTAGGCCCCATTGTCAGACATGCACTAACTGATCAAAAGTATTCGGACACCCGTTAGTGTACATAAATCTTGGCTGTGTCGACGCTTCGCTTTTATGATGGCTTGAACTCTGTTGGAGACACATGAGGTAACTGAATGTCTGTGGAGGAATGGTAGCCCATTCTTCTTCAAGGGCCGAAACCATTGATAATAGGGAAACTTCCTGGCAGATTAAAACTGTGTGCCGGACCGAGACTCGAAATCGGGACCTTTGCCTTTCGCGGGAAAGTGCTCTACCAACTGAGCTACCCAAACACGACTCACACCCTCTCCTCACAGCTTTACTTCTGCCAATACTTCTGCCGCAGGAGAGCTGTAAAGTTTGGAAGGTAGGAGACGAGGTACTGGCAGAAGTAAAGCAGTGAGGACGGGGCGTGAGTGGTGCTTGGGTAGCTCAGTTGGTAGAGCACTTGCGCGCGAAAGGCAAGGGTCCCGAGTTCGAGTCTCGGTCCGGTACACAGTTTTAATGTGCCAGGAAGTCTCATATCAGCGCACACTCCGCTGCAGAGCGAAATTCTCATTCTGGAGAGATAACAGTGATGCCAAATGCGGGAGTCTCGAGCGAATTCGACTTTTTAACTCATCCCAAATGCGTTCCAGGTGTTCATGTCGGGACTCTGAGCAGACCAGTCCATTCCAGGAATGTTATTACCCACAAACCATTGGCTCATACTTGCTGCTTTGTGGCGTTGTCATGTTGTACAATTATCGACGCCGAACTGTTCCTCCAGTGTAAGCAGTGCACAATGCTGTAAAAATGTGTTCATATTACTCTACATTTACAGGTCTCCTTGGCGCAATTAAGGATCCACACCGTGAGCACGGAAAACCGCCATCATGCGGAAACACCACATCTTCTGCACTTCACTGTTGGCACTACACATGAAGGCAGATAACCGGCTGGAAGCATTTGCCATCGATTCATCACTCCAAAAAACTCGTTTCCAGTCATTCGCTGTTCAGTGGCGTCGCTTAATGCTGATTACAGAAATGTGTGGCATATGACGAGTTGCCCGACCATCGTACCATATTCTTTTTAGCGCAGTACGCACAGTCATTGAACTAGCTACACGGCTGGTAACTCACGGGTGATTCCTTCCACTGATTTCGTGCGATTCTTAACAGCCACCCACCGGAGTACTCGACGATCGCCTACCGTCAGTACGTGAAATCCGCCTGGTCTTGGTTTATCTGCGTTTCCACTTGCCAGTCACATCGCCTTAAGTCGACTTCGGCAGCTTTACATGGACTGGAATATCCCTGATGGATTTGTTTCCAGGTGACATCCAATTTGAGCTCTCCTGACGTGTACACTCTACAGTTACTGCTCCTCTACTCACCACACAAAACTCCCCGCCTCCTTCTATACTGGCGACTCCACCTCTCACCACATTTCGCATTACGTAGTTGTGTCGCGATACCTTTTATCAGGTAGTGCACGCAATTGCAGTTAACTATGTCCAACTAGTTGGGTCCTTTCTATCTATCCGTCCATCTTTTCTCAGTATCAACATTATCAATTTCCGTACCTTCTATCCCACTGTATGTGTGCCCCAAGGCTCTGCACTCTTTCCACTCTTAATATAACCTTTACACCGCTGACAAGCCTAAGCCACCACTTTCTGTCCATCTCCCCCAATACTCCGACGACACCACCTTCCTAGCATTTACTATCCCTTACAGAAATTGCAACACTCACTGCAAATTCATCTCAATAATTTCACATCCTGTTGCAAACAGCGGCTGCTCAAGATCAATCCCTCCAAAACCAAACTAATATCACAGGAGGAAACACCAACAGGTTCGTTTCCATGACATTTCCATCACCCTTTCTGATCATCCTATCGATTTAACCAAGACAGCAACATATTTCTGAGTAAAGTAACGTGGCAAGCCCACGTACTAAACATCCAACAGAAATCCCACAAACACGAAATCTACTGAAACATAACCGTCAGAACACGAGAACTGCTTCCGTTCACCATCTTCCTCACCTACAAAGACCGCATCAGATCTATTCGTTCTTACACAAATGTCGCCTGGATATCTGCCCCACAAACTTTCTATCAATCCCTCTCAATCCTTGGACGCCACATACTTCGCCTTGCTTTCCGAATCCACTCACTCTGCCCTACGAAAATTATTTGCCTGTTCATCTCTTTTCTCCGCCTCTTTACCCACATCGGACATCTTTGTATACCCCACACGTACCATAACTCTTCTCCGACAATCCTTCGGTAATTTATTGTAATATGAGTACACAGCTTCTACAAGTTTTTTTAAATGACTTCGTATTCGATTTTAGCTGTTACTGTTTCCATTTCGCTTCTGTAATTTCAGCTGTTGTGCTATTTTCAAGTATGTATAAAGCTTAAAACATTCAAGAGCCTAGATCGCATAAATATTTCTTTATTTAAGACAACCGTTTTCGACAGACTCTGCTGTGATCTTCATGTCTTAAAAATATTTTTATTTTGAAACATGTTCATTTTACGTTCGACCTCACGCCAAGTTGTCGTGTGGGTAAAAAACAGCACATCATGAGATGTTTCGTCATAACTAAAATACAACGTACTGAAAAGAACATAATATGAGATTAACAATACGTCCAACAAAGTTTTGCAGTTGAACATCACTTTCTAATAAGGTATCATATTGTACTACGTTACAATAATAGGTTAAAATAACTTGTTGCAGGACTGTGTTGTTGATGGTGATATAGTTATTAGTTCTTATTAATGACATTGGCAGATTTGTTATTGGCATGCAGGTTGAAATCAATGAACGTACGCCAGAAAAAGACAAAGTAAGACCTACGAGCATCAACGAGTAACTACTCTGCAGTACATAACTGATCATGACATTCCATTTTATGTAACGCAATTTTGAGTGGACCACGTACATCACTATGGGATTTTGCTTACATAAAAGCGTTTGTTTATAGTTCATTAAAGTGAATACCTAAAAAACCCTGAGTTTATTTTTCTGAATATCATGTCTTCCTCTTTATACACATGGCTGTCAAATCAATGGCCAATTCTAGCTCTAATTATAACAGAGTCACTTGTCGTGATGCAATATTCCTTTAGTTACCACGATGGGCCGCTCTTTCTCGAACTCTGCAGCTATCTCTAATTCAATTGCTCGCTAGCGAACAAGGGGCGAACAGTATGTTGTGAGGCTTGTATAAACACGATTATATTCGATTCAGCAAAGCTGACGTGTGCTGTACTCAATAAAAGACACTGGTAGACATTTTTGCACAGGAGTGTCTCCATGAATTCTTTACTTTTAAAGAGGCCAATGAGCAGTAGGGTTGTATATGTAGATTATTTTGCTTAGAAAATCGTGCTCTCCAGAACGTGAACTCTACAGACAAAGCCTGCTATGGAAGACATATGTCGTGCGTCACTCTGTGTTTCTATTGATTGTTCTCATAGATTAGGAAGCATTTAAAACAAACTTACACAGACTACTGGTCTGAGGTCTTCCCTGATATATGGATGAGGTGTCTCACTGAGTAATCTGTTATTGTAACCAGAGCCCTTTTGTTTTTCTTCAGTGTTTACGTCTCTCTAAAAGTGACCAACTAACCCTAACTGAGACAAGCTTTTGTACCCCGTAACTCCAGCAAACAGTATCGCTTACTGCGGTGTATAGCTGCACGGCAGCTGGCAGCCCTTTCCGAATAGCTGAAGGGCAGATTTGTCGTCGCCACAGTGCCACCCCCGACGCCCTTCCATCCGGTTTCTCGACGCCTGCCCAGTTGCGAGTGAAAGCCGCTTTTACAACCCAATAACCTCCGCCGGCTGCACGGCTCGGCATTTAAATGCCGCACCTGGCTCGCTGTCGTTTCACAATCGTCGAATCCACACGCTTGTTTCAAAATGTAACGTTCACGTCCCTCTTAAGTTCCGATCCTCCACTTCCCGTTCCACAGTGCATTTGGCAGTTATTTGCGGCTCCGAAATAAACTGTAGGAACATTATTTTTGCGTGTGTTCCGCATTTTATTCTTTTCATGTCACGCCTTTTAAGCCCAAAATCAGCTTTAATCACATATGAATGTAATACCCGTTTTCGAGTCAACTTAGGAAAATCTATGTACTCGATAATAAAACGACATTCCTCAGCTAACTGTGACGGAAGATTAGCTCGATATGAAAGACTCTCTCTCTTCTGCGAACCATCGGGGGGGGGGGGGGGGGGGGGTTGCGTGAGTGTGGCAGAGAATGATTTGAAGTTATTAATAATATCTAACTTCTGTCTGATAGTTACTCCTAATTTTTTTTTCTTTGTTTTGTCTCCCTTATGTGGCATACTACAGTAGTCTCCTTTTGTTTCTTTTTAACAGTCATGGAACTTTTTGACATAGCTGACGGTATCTCTATAAATCCACTTTTTGATCTAGACTTTGTAAGTGCCGAAACATTTTGGAGTAGAAATTTGTAGCGTCATAAGACTGTACGAAAACTGTCTTCGTTCAGTGGCGCCATAGACAACAGGCGCCGACGGCACCACGCACAACTTTTACGTCATTCGCGTGGCTGTAAGCACAGCCCTTAAGCCGTCGGGACACGGACTGTACATCAAAACGTTGAGCGTTGAGCGTGCCGAGTTTCTGACGTCATAGCGTGGAATACCACGTTCGGGAGTCTTTCCGAACGTGCAGAGCAATATATAGCATGTCAGATATTCCGAGCGTTGACCAATGAGATGGCACAACGCCTCCTACGTCACATGCACGCCATCTCCCTTCATCACAGAGTTGTGACGCGCCATATTGGCATTCATTTCAAGCGTATACGTTTATATGCCATTTCTGAGCACCAGCAAATTAAGAATCACTGGAGAACCCGTTGTTAACTGTGTGATTCGTTCCAATAAAATAATGAGAAACATATTTGTGGCAAAAGAATTATTGTAGCTTGCGTATTATGGGAGTATGCTATTTGAAGGCAGCGACACACTGCTCGAAACCCACTGTTCTTGGTACAATTTGTTATAATTAAATTTCAGTCAGTAACATATCTACGATTAAAGTTTTCATTAAGTGGTAATATGTTATGATTGGTTATCAGTAGTGTGTTATTGGTTTTTCCTTTTATCCATTTGTATAAAAATAAAATAAAAATAAAAAAGCGGAGTGAGTAGCGTCACTGGGCTGGTAAAGGACTAATACTAGGGCGGTGGTTCGCGTCCCGATACTTTCTAATTTTTTTTAAACATTTGCGTTTTTATTGGGTTCTGATAATTTCTTATCAGTTTAATAAAGTATATACTACAATATTTGATGTTATGTAAATATAAGTTCGATTGACTTAATCTACAGGACAGCTTGCGCTACTTGTATAAAGATATTTTGCTCCTTTTTCTTTTGTGCTTCGTAATTCACATGTTGCAAAGATTCTGCCACTGGGTAGGAACAGTGATCAAGTAACACTGACCGTGTGGTTTTACTAAACTGTGGGAATGATGAAATAATGCTTATCTTACGTGGAGAAGTACTGCAAGTTTGTATCGCACTGTTTGTAATGGAACTTTTATAAGCTTGTGTCCTTATTGACTGGACATCGTAATATGCGTTTTAATAGAGCTAACGTGGGAATTTTACGCGCGCCTGTTTAGTAAACTGTGTGATTTACGAACTAGAAACTTCCCACAACTGCCGCTGGAGTGCTTTGTGATCGCGTATACGACGTTGGGGCCCATGTACCAACGTTGACGTTCGACAGCACGGCCCGTGTGCCGACGGCTTGCCGGAACTCCGCGACCAAAGCAGCAGAGGGGAACAACGGTGTTCCGGCCACGCTACCAGACGGCGATCAAAGCTCCAGCAGAGGCCGCTGTCACCACGGACCTCTTTCTACGGCCTCAAAGTGACAGGAAGAAAGACCGAATGTATCTTCACGTCGAGGGCTGTACTTAGGACTTCGCACGGGCCCTGGAGAGCTACTTTCGTGCGAGTGAGGTTCCTGGGCCAACCGCCGAAAGCTTACGCGTTTCTACGATCAGGAGCTCATTCTGTGGTCGTTGCTACACTGCAATCGCCGTCCGAGTCATGTTTCGCGGCTTGGATCCTGCAAGCTGAGCTATGCAGGAACGACTCACGAGTTGACCTCAGAGCGTTGCTTCCGCCAGTCACTCTCTCTCTCTCTCCTACCTTGAAAACTTCACAGAAGCTTCTGCAAAGCCTGCGGGACCAGCACTCCTGGAAGAAAGGATATTACAGAGCAATGGCTTGAGTACAGCATAGGAGACTGTTTCGAGAACGCATTTGCATTCTGAAGCGCAGAGTGCGCTTGTTTGAAAATTATTGTTGGATGAAAACACTGCGGCTGTTTTTTCCGCCTTCATATGCATACCACGAACACTTTTAGGTTCACTGATACACTGACACAATGAAGAGTTCGCCATGTGACCATTTCCACATGCCGAAGTTCATCAGTATACACCAGTGAAGTGTTCCTGCTACGTGTAGTAAGGGCAGAAAAAGGAATCACAAATTCCAGAAAAAAAGACAGCTATAGGGCTGAGAATTCATTCGATAAAAACGCTTTACTGACTAAGATACACTATCTGATCAAAAGTATATGGGCACCTCTTAGTGGACATTAATGTGGTGTGTGTCCACCTTTTGCCTTTGTGATGCCTTGAACTCTGCTGGGGACACTCAGTGGTATGTCCAAATGTCTGTGGAGGAATGGCAGTCCATTCTAACCTCAGTAACCGAAAGCAAATAGTGACGTTGGACGCTGGGAGAGAAGTAAGCGTTTTAACTCATTCCAAAGCCGTTCCATTGCTTCAGGTTTGGCTGGCAAGTCTATTTCAAGAATTTTACTGTCTACAAACCACGGCCTCACAATGCTGCTTTACGAGAAGGTGGATTGTCATGCTGATAAAAAGAACCATCGTTTTGGAACTGTTTGTCTACTGTATGCAGTATACAATGATGTAAGATACGTTCAAATCAATCCACACTTAGCGTTTTCTTAAGCACAATAATGAGCCCACACCGCAACCATGAAATACCAGCTCCCCCCCACCTCCCCACCCCCACCCCCTCACCTGTACTGTAACAGCACCTTTTCCATACTTTACAGTTCGTGCTACACACAATGGCGGATGGTATTCTTCCGGCATTCACCAAACCCAAATTCATTCATCGGACTGTCACAGGATATAGATTGATTCATCATTGCAATTCACTCGTTTCCATTCACCCACTGTGTAGTGACGTCGCTCTTTATGCGACCTCAAACGTCACTCAGCGTTGACTACAGAAATGTTTGGCTTATGAGGAGCTGCTCGACCGTCGTACCCCTTTCTTTTTAACTCCCTACACAGTCACTGGGGTTACCTGAACTGCTGATAGCACTTTGGAATTAGCGAGTGATTCCGTCAGCTGATTTAAGGCGATTTCTTACAACCGCCCTCTGCATATAATATTTCTGAAATGAACATTCCTTTTTCTCGACACATACTAATCGTGGAGGGATGAATGAGGTATCATTAGAAAGGTTTCTGAACTGGCTTTTAACATTTTGCATACCGTGTTTGCTGTAAAAATATTTGTGGAAAATTTTAACATAAAAGAGACTTAACTATCACAGGCAAAAGGGCATCACGGGTGTCCAACTTCCTTACCTACTGTATATTTTACGAAGCTAACTTATTAATCACGAATAAGAGACTTTCTTCTCATATTATTACAAATAACATTTCATATGTTTTACGGTACTTATTAACTGGATAATTTGTATACAACATTGTCATAGATAATAACCGTGATCATTGCGGTAGTCCATTGTCTCTGACCGTCGTGAACTTCTCTAAACCAATATAGTCTCCGAAACGACGTTGTCATTGTCGTCTTGACTTGTGACTTACCTATTGCTACTATACCCTTACGTGCTTACCGTAACTGAAAATGTTTGTCGAATGTGGTTCTACGCTGTCAAATGGTTCAAATGGCTCTGAGCACTACGGGACTTAACATCTGTGGTCATCAGTCCCCTAGAACGTAGAACTACTTAAACCTAACTAACCTAAGGACAGCACACATATCCATGCCCAAAGCAGGATTCGATCCTGCAACCGTAGCGGTCACGCGGTTCCAGACTGAAGCACCTAGAACCGCACGGCCACAACGGCCGGCTACGCTGTCCTACGAGCCGAGACAGACATTCCGAATGCAAAACACATTTCTGGACGCATGATAATATGTATACAAGGATGCATACTAATTCATGATTATTATTTAAAGTCGTTTGGTTTATTTTTAAAGATGTTTTCTCTCCATTCCCACTACTAGCCTTATCTCAGCGACTCCACTTACTCCAAATACTGTCATTATTTGAAACTTTTAAAGAGCGATAGTTTCGCACAGGTTTTTATTTCTAGCTTAACTGCTTAGTAAAGCAAGTGAATCGTGATTTTGCACGTGAAAGTACCTAGAGGTACGTTTTCAGAAACAACAAAAAACCGTCTATTACCTTACTGAACCGAATATTGCACTAAATTATTGCATTATATGTAACATACATAGAAACTGCATAAACCTGTCATTACAAAAGCACGATCTTGTACTTCATGCATGTTAAAATTTTGGTTTAAAAAAGAGCGACTTCAGTCGTTTTTCAAATTAACTTCAGTTTTGCTTCTTATGGAATAAAATTGTGGCATATAAACACATAATAATGTATTTTCTTTATTGAAAAAAACATTTTGAATATATAGAACAGTAAATCATCCAGGGAAATAAACATACAGGACAAAACTTCCAAAACTAAATTGCTGTTTTACTCATTTGTCCTTGTTTCCCAATCTGCAATTTTGTCATAAAATGCTTTGGATTTATTACAGTCAGAAATGTACTTGAGCATTTTGCATGTATCTTTAATTTTACTTTCATTGATTGGACACACACCATTTGGGTGATCATGTCTGTGTGATAGTTCTGGGACGTGTGGATATGTTGGCCCAAGGATGAAAGAATGTTGAATTATTCCTCCCATGTATGGTTCTGCCACAACTATTCCGATCTGTTCTGCAGAAAAACAGAATTCCATAAAAGTTGAAACAGTGAAAGGTACCTTTTTATCTCTAGGAACGTCCTATGGAATTGGCATTTCTTTTGTAATAATGTGGCCACCAGTTGTTGTAATCATAAACATTCTCACTTTCAACGATTGTAACTGTAAAATTTCCTTTAGCGCTATGCATGCATGACTGTGTGTTCACACACGTCCTTCATTGTGTAGAGTCTGTCCACACGCCTCAGTTGTCTTTTCACTACTGCGAAGTCCCTGTCACTTGGCAGAAAGGCGTGTCCTCTGATAGGGAAAAAAGGTCTGATGTTCAAAAACGCGTTTGAGCACTTATAACCATTAAAAACCTGATGAGAGTGTTGCTCTTGTTCTGGTCTGGACAGCCGTCACAAAACAACCAGAGTTCTGTAACACTAGATGAGAAACATGTATTGAAATAATTGAGGAGAAAACTGCATATCTCATTTGCACTTTTCTTAGCTTTCCCCTCATCGTAGGTGTAGAAGGATACTGAATTAGTTTTCATGTTATGTACAGAGAAAACTGGAATTGTCAGTTGACGATAATAATACATGTCCTGAACTAGTATCGTAGGCAAGCATACATTTTGCATGTAATCAAATGTTAAAGCAAGAAAATTCTCTCTCTCACTGCATAACTTGGTTGCATCTTCTAGTGTTTTGTAGAACTTTTTGCTGCGACGTTTGTGAACTAGGAGTTCTGCTGCAGCTACAGGTTTAGCACAATCATTGAGTGCACCGCTTTTCACTTTAACACTCAGTTCTTCACACTTAATGCATATGTCTACACTGGGCCTACCAAATCTCAAATGGAAATGGTTATTGAAATATCTGTGATAATAGTGGTAAGACACATTATTATCAGGATATTTGACAAGAAACATTTCATGCATAGTTTTCACAGTTCGTTCACTGTTTAAGAAGAAAACATCTGTGTTCCCACAGTGGGTTTGTTTAGTTGGAAATTGCACAATATGGGCATGAGTAGAAGCATGTATATCTGTCTCTTTTGCGTTCCCCAGTTTGTGTTTTCCACGTTGGTCCTTAGGAGACTTGCCACGAAGCAGCAACTTACATAATCAACACTGAGGAATTCTTTCTTACATACGTCTATCTGCTTGTCTGAATCTTTAACATAATACTTGAACATAGCTGTCCTAGTACCAGGCTCATCTTTTTATGGCAATACTTTCAGTTTGTCCCTGTAAGAACACATCTTGTTAGTTCTTAGTGTCAAAATCTTTCATGTAACTAACTGTTTCTAACAATGCATTTTCAGATATCAAGTTGAGACATTGTTTCTTGAATCTGAAATATATGACAAATTTTTACAAAAAAGAGTCTGTATTACTATAAATTACCAGTCTCAGTAAGCTACAATGATGTGATCAATAATATTGTGTACAACAATATTATGAAACAAAATTAAATCCAAATTGCTTATCCGCAAGCAGGTCCTTTTTGTCTAGCTGAAACTAACTTCCCCACACAATTCACGTGCTCCAAACCTTTAATCTTAGCACGCTTTACTGTAGCTCTCTTGTATTCTGCAGCCATTTTCATTCCTTTCCTCCGTTTTTCGTCATTATTTTCTTCTTCTCCAACAACACCAATACATAAAGAACTGCTGTTGGACGCCATTTTCGTTTTCAACTATCGTATCGCAGGTCTACCACACTAACAAAAGTAATATAGACGTTTTACCAAATTAAAGCTATACACGAATCTGTTAATAATTATCATTGCCTGACAAGCATAACAACTTAAGTCCTGGACTGAGGCTGTTTTTCCAGTAAACACGAATGTTCTTTTACTGAAAATAATGTACAGAAGTCAGGGACTAAAGTCTCTTTGTATTACGCGATGCGTGTTGGGTATTGGAAAATTGCTGCGTCCATAACTCAAAACCATGAAACTGTGGACTTCAATCATTTTGCAAATTCACGATTCAAGTGTAGTATCGCATAGCGAATGTCCATAAATTAACAATGTTGACAAATGAAGTACAATAGCCTTGTCATCATAATTTTAACTTTAAACATATTATAGTATCGTTCGTAATAGTGACGTCGAAAAAGGAGTTCATTGTTTGCGAGTTTATTCCACTCTATGCGTTTTCCCACGAGTTCCATTGTTTGGTGTAGTGCTTGCTTTGAGGAAAGAAAGCCGAAAATCCGCCCACAGGCAGACCGCACGGCGGGCTGCCTCCCTGTGGGAACGCAAATTACACACGCGCGCCACGTAGATCCCCGGGAGCCTACGCACTACGCACGCACAATGCACACGCCACGCCACACCACGCACCGCTGCCTGCCGACGCTGGCCGATTCGCACGCGCGGGGAATTCCCTAGCGGCCTGTCGGTCGGGTTCCCGGGCGGGTGGGGAGAGGGGTGGTAATTACTGCCAACAATGACGGCAGCGTCAATGGCTGTCGGCAAGCACTGTTACCAGTCACGCGAGAACCACTAACGCGCGGAACGTCCACTTAGTGCTGTAGACGTGTTGTCCTCTGCTCGGCGAGATGTAGGGACGGCAGTTATCGCTGAAACAACCGGTTTCTGTTATATCGGTTATTTTCCAAGCCAGTTTAACCTGACCGATAAACTCAATCAAAATAAACGTTTTCTGAAATAATGAGTTTTCTGTTTTTTACTCACGTTGCCTCATGCAGTAAACGTAGCAATCAAACAAAGATTGAAAAATTTTTTACTGTCTCAGTTTTAACATACATAGAATTAAAATATGGGACTAAGTAGGCAATTAAAAGAAAATTTAGTACGTTCACCATTCGCTACTTTCCTCGAAAGGTGATAAATTGTTGATTACTACAAAAAATCACCAATATTCTCCTAGTAATTACTATTTTTTGAAAGTCTGGTCAAAAATCGTGTAGTAATCGAGCATTATACAGCTATTTGGGTATTACGAATAGTCAGTGTTAGAGGATGAAAACAAAGCTTGAAGAACTCTCCTTTCCGTGTACTAAATGTCTTTTTCCAAAGTTGTTTCACAGAGGAAGATTGCACTGTAGTTCCTTCTCTAGATTGTCGCACAGATGACAAAATGGTAGATATCGAAATAGACGACAGAGGGATAGAGCAACAATTAAAATCGCTCAAAAGAGGAAAGGCCTCTGGACCTGATGGGATACCAGTTCAATTTTACACAGAGTACGCGAAGGAACTTGCCCCCCTTCTTGCAGCGGTGTACCGTAGGTCTCTATAAGAGCGTAGCGTTCCAAAGGATTGGAAAAGGGCACAGGTCATCCCCGTTTTCAAGAAGGGACGTCGAGCAGATGTGCAGAACTATAGACCTATATCTCTAACGTCGATCAAAAAAAATGGCTCTGAGCACTATGGGACTCAACTGCTGAGGTCATTAGGCCCCTAGAACTTAGAACTAGTTAAACCTAACTAACCTAAGGACATCACAAACATCCATGCCCGAGGCAGGATTCGAACCTGCGACCGTAGCGGTCTTGCGGTTCCAGACTGCAGCGCCTTTAACCGCACGGCCACTTCGGCCGGCTAAACGTCGATCAGTTGTAGAATTTTGGAACACGTATTGTGTTCGAGTATAATGACTTTTCTGGAGACTATAAATCTACTCTGTAGGAATCAGCATGGGTTTCGAAAAAGACGGTCATGTGAAACCCAGCTCGCGCTATTCGTCCACGAGACTCAGAGGGCCAGAGACACGGGTTCACAGGTAGATGCCGTGTTTCTTGACTTCCGCAAGGCATTCGATACAGTTCCCCACAGTCGTTTAATGAACAAAGTAAGAGCATATGGACTATCAGACCAATTGTGTGATTGGATTGAGGAGTTCCTAGATAACAGGACTCAGCATGTCATTCTCAATGGAGAGAAGTCTTCCGAAGTAAGAGTGATTTCAGGTGTGCCGCAGGGGAGTGTCATAGGACCGTTGCTATTCACAATATACATAAATGACCTTGTGGATGACATCGGAAGTTCACTGAGGCTTTTTGCGGATGATGCTGTGGTGTATCGAGAGGTTGTAACAATGGAAAATTGTACTGAAATGCAGGAGGATCTGCAGCGAATTGACGCATGGTGCAGGGAATGGCAATTGAATCTCAATGTAGACAAGTGTAATGTGCTGCGAATACACATAAAGGTAGATCCTTTATCATTTAGCTACAAAATAGCAGGTCAGCAACTGGAAGCAGTTAATACCATAAATTATCTGGGAGTACGCATTAGGAGTGATTTAAAATGAAATGATCATATAATGTTGATCGTCGGTAAAGCAGATGCCAGACTGAGATTCATTGGAAGAATCCTAAGGAAATGCAATCCGAAAACAAAGGAAGTAGGTTACAGTACGCTTGTTCGCCCACTGCTTGAATACTGCTCAGCAGTGTGGGATCCGTACCAGATAGGGTTGATAGAAGATATAGAGAAGATCCAACGGAGAGCAGCGCACTTCGTTACAGGATCATTTAGTAATCGCGAAAGCGTTACGGAGGTGATAGATAAACTCCAGTGGAAGACTCTGCAGGAGAGACGCTCAGTAGCTCGGTGCGGGCTTTTGTCAAAGTTTCGAAAACATACCTTCACCGAAGAGTCAAGCAGTATATTGCTCCCTCCTACGTATATCTCGCGAAGAGACCATGAGGATAAAATCAGAGAGATTAGAGCCCACACAGAGGCATACCGACAATCCTTCTTTCCACGAACAATACGAGACTGGAATAGAAGGGAGAACCGATAGAGGTACTCAAGGTACTCTCCGCCTCACACCGTCAGGTGGCTTGCGGAGTATGGATGTAGATGTAGATGTAGAACCTGCTTGTCTTCATACGGTACAAGCAGATAAAGGCATTTTATGTAGACACAAGCGGTAAATAAGCTACTCTCTAATTTTATTTTATACTATGAGTGAATTATGTTAAGGTTTTAATTTATATCCACTTTTATTACTTCGCAGGAATGGCAGACAAATTTTTAATTTTTAAAGCAAATGAAGCATTGTGCTTCATTGCTACGCCACTTCGTAAAAGTATTTCCAGACTAGGGTTGATGCCATTCCGCAATACATGTCTGGCGACAATAGCGAGAAGGCCAGGTGGGGGTCACGTCTTGCACACTGCAGGTACACACGTGGCGTAAGCCTCAGCGGCGATAGTACTGTCTCAGCAATGCTGTCCCAGTTCTTATGCCATATGTTTGTTGTTCATTTTTCTCAGCATTGTCATTAAAAAGAAGGTTTGTTCAAAAACGAAAATTTTTAGCACTGCCGCTATGGCTAATTGATGTTTCGGTTTATTTACTCGATTATCAGTAAAAAATTAAAAATAGTTGTTATAGCCAAGACTAAATAAATACCGAAAAATACCGCTTATTCAGAATAAAATACCGGTATCGGTTTTGACCGGTCGGATATTTTCGTTCCCTATTTAGTCCAGTGAAACTGTCAGAATAAAAGCCTGTACCTTGCAAAAGGTGGGGTAGAAGATTTTATTTTTTTAACTCGTTCATATTGTTGGAAAGGTTAGAAAACGAAGTTTTGCCAACAAAATTTCTCTTGGGAAAACTTTCTGCAGTCAAAAAACTTCGAAAATTTCGGACTTTTTTCAGTTTTTTTCAAAATATCTCAGTTTCATTTGCTCCTATCGCATTGACGTCTATTTTCTTTTTTAAAGAGCACAAAATTCTCTACAAATTTGATTCTTACCATTTTCTTCTACTCCCAGTATCTAAGGCGCTACAGCACGTCAAAAAATACCATTTTTTTTCAAATTTCGAGCAAAGTGGCAAATTACCTAATTTTTGAACACTGTTATTTCAGTTTCTATTTGTGTAGTATAAACACATTACTCATCATGTTATTCATTGGAATTTACCATCTCACTCTGCTGCAGGGCCAGGACAAACAGCGTCATATTCAGTAACTACGATCACATTCACGTCGGATTGCGTGAAGTTTATTTGTGTTACAATATGTAATAAGATTGCATGCAGGTGCCGTACATTTTCTACAGTTGATTGACGTTAACGATCAATTATAAGAAAAAGTATGTAGGAATTGTTCTTTAGCGGACAAAAGCGTATTTATTCTTTGGCCTTCGTTCCAGTGGATGATGTGAAGTCAGGTGGACCGAGTAAATTTTTTGTCATTGATGGAGGGTACCTTATCCACAAAGTGACTTGGACTCGAAATGTTTGCTTCAAGTCAATAGCCCAAAGCTATGTTTCTTACCTGCAACGTCATTTTGGATCTCAATTTGCTATTGTATTTGATGGGTATCCATGTGAGGAAGACAAATGTAGCACAAGGAGTGCTGAGAGGATTCGTAGGTCCAAAAAACATTCTTGGGTTGACGTTGTGGTTGACTCAGAGATGATGAACCAAGTCCCTCAGAACAAGTTCTTGTACAACGAACGAAACAAGATGTGTTTGATCACACTTCTTAAAAAGGAATTTCTGTAGTGTAGCATTGAATTGCTCCAGGCACAAGAAGATGCTGACGTTATGATTGTAACATCTGACATTTCAATAACCAAAGATTTTGGAAGTGTTGTCATTGTAGGAGAAGATGTTGACCTGCTTGTGCTCATGACCGGTTTGGGGCAAGGCATTAAAAACTTATTTTTCTTAAAACCAGGAAGAAGAAATGCAGAAGACAAGTGGTTTTCCACTGTAGCTTACAAGTCTGACAGTGAATATATTCTGTTCACTTACGCCTTTAGCGGATGTGATACAACATCCGCTTTTTTTGGTCAAGGAAAAATTAAGTGCTGCAATATTGTTGCGAAAAATGAACACCTAACCTCAGCCCTTTGCACGTTCAATAAACCACATGCTACCCGTGTAGAAATAATAACAGCAGGAGAACAGGGTACTATCGAATTGTATAGTGGAGGTGTCAGCAGTTCCCACACACTAGGCCATTTGCGGTACCAGCTATTCGCCAAGTCTGCCACAAAAAGCAAACTGAATCTTGCACGGTTGCCACCTACACAAGATGCTGCACATCATTCGTTGCGGACTTACCAACAAGTCCAAAGTTGGATGGGAAACTGGAAACCTCCTGAGAAATGGGGCTGGAATCACAGTGACCACGGTCCAATACGCGTTGACTGTGGCGGAGCGTGCTCCTGCAGAAAAACGGGTTTGAAATGTTCTTCAGTTTGTAAGAAATGTATTGGGATCAACTGTGAAAACGTGCCAACATTTTTATATGAAGACAGTGAAGAAGATGTTATGGAGGATGTTGAGGAAACCGCTGACGAAATCAACGAACTTGCTGAGGCTGACTCGCTGTTTAAAGAAGAGGTCAATCTGGGATCAACTCTATGTACAGACCCTGAATCCGTAACTCAAGGTATTTCTGGTGACACTGAGGAACCTGGCCCATCAAAACGGTGGAAGTGATGCTCATATCTGTCTCAAGTGCGCTAAAGTGCGATATTACAAGTATTGCACACCCAGAACTGTCAACATTTTTCAGTAACTGACAATGCATTTTAATTGTAATAAAGTTAATTATTTTTAATGTCCACTGCGTGGCTCTTATACACAAGAATAATTACCTACTTAATTAGGTTGCCTGTTGCAGCTAATAATAGTTCAGTTTCTTGAGAAAAATTATTTTGTGTGTGTGTGTGTGTGTGTGTGTGTGTGTGTGTGTGTGTGTGTGTGTGTGTGTCTTAATGATGTATTTTTATATTTATAGTTTTACAAATACCAGGGCAGAGGTGCCCCATAGTGAACTTGAGGTAGTGATGTAAGAATCACAATAGTTGGGTGCCCAGCAATCCTCGTGTTGCATACAGAGAAATTGAATACCTGAAAGTGAGGTGGTAAATTCCAACATATAACATGATGTATAATGTATTTATAGTACACAAACAGAAACAGAAAAAATAGTGTTCAAAAATAAGGTATCTTGCCACTATGCTCAAAATTTGAAAAATTGGTATTTTTTTAGGCGCTGTAGCGCCTTAGATATTGGGAGTAGAAAAAAATGCCAAGAATCAAATTTGTAGAGACTTTTATGTTCTTTAAAAAAGAAAATAGACGTTAAAGCGATAGGAGCAAATGAAACTGAGATATTTTGAAAAAACTGTAAAAAGGCCGAAATTTTCCAAGTTTTGTGACTGCAGAAAGTTTTCAAAATGAACTTGTTATACCAAATACAAAATATCTGCAGGACTTCCGAAAAAGCAGTTGTATCAGTCTGTTAATTAATCTTTATCACATTTCATTTGTTTCTTTGAATGTGTTTCAGGACTAGAGTTGAGAAATCTTTTAATTACGTGTCTGGAGTGAAGACCGACGGCCGACAACGTTAATTTCTACGTCACTTGCCTCTCATTTCATTTAGCAACCAGGATTGGAAGAGTGATTAACGTCCACCCTATGAAACTGAATTAAATCGTTTATCACTTAAAAGCAGATTTATTAAAACAGAGGTAATACTGACATTAAAGACGAACTTGACGACATAAATTCAGGGAGTCTTAATAGGATTTTAAAATGCCTTTAATGTACGATGCGAACATGTTTAATTTCGTATCAGTTATGCACATAATCTTCCATGAATATGCTATATTTTATAAGAAGGGACATTTCAGATTAAATCATCCTCGTACTTTAATGCACATTAACAGATATAATATATGTGCTAATGAGTTCAAGGATGTCTTCTCTTTTGCACAATTTCCAGTGGCATGGTTAAACCACAGTTTATTAAAAGAATCTAGTGCTCAGGCAGCGACCTTGAAACAGATCGTGATCGCAGAAAACATCTGCACTGCTTGTAGAAACAACAGCGTATCCATTTTTGTACAAAGTAACTTAACACAATACTGAAAAAATAGTCTTGCGAATCGGTTCTAGATGGCTTAGTTCAACTAATGCTGTTTTGTATGTTTCTACAATAATAGTTTTAGTGCTTATTTTGATCATGCTGGTCTCCAAAATTTTCAAAGCTGACTTTACAATGTCACCGCTGTAGACTAACTTCTCTTTGTTACCGGTTTTTCTACTCACTGACATTAACTTTGAAATGCTTTTTCTTTTTCCATAGCTGCAAATCACGCAAAATAACAAAGAATATCGGTGGTGATGTTTATTATTTTTCATAATTTTATTATTATTAAAAAACCTAAAGGAGGTTGCTATTTCACACTTCCCTAGAGTAGTCGTGGTATTCGAAACATGCGAACTGTTGTAATTTTAAGAGAAAAAATAGTAAATTGTTGTTGCTGGACGGTTACTATGTGATTGGATGTTTATAAAGTGTAAGTATTTAATTAGCTAGGATCCTGTATTTTTGTCATCTACATCTACGTCTACAAGGCTACTCTGCAAATAACATTTAAGTGCCTGGCAGAGGGTTCATCGAACTGTCTTCACGCTAATTCTCAATTAGTCCACTCTTGAAGAGCGTGCGGAAAAAACGAACTTATCTTTCCGTGCGAGCTCTGACTTTCCTTATTTTATTACGATGATCGTTTCTCCACATGTAGGTCGGCGTTATCAAAATATTTTCGCATTCGGAACAGAAAGTTCGTGATTGAAATTTCGTGAGAGGATTCCGCCACAACGTAAAAGGCTTTTGTTTTAAAGATTTCCACCCCGAATCCTGTATCATGTCACAGGCACCCTCTCCCCTTATTTCGCGGTAATACAAAACGTGCTGCCTTATGTGAACTTTCTCGACGTACTCCGTTAATCCTATCTGGTAAGGAGCCCACACAGCGCAGCAGTACTGGAAAAGAAGACGGACAAGCGTGGTGTAGGCAATCTCTTTAGTAGATCTGTTGCATCTTCTAAGTGTTCTCCCAGTAAAACACAGTCCTTGATTCGCATCCACAAAATATTTTCTGTGTGTTCCTTCCATTTTAAGGTGTTTGTCATTGTAGTTCGTAGCTATTAAATTGAATTTACGGCTTTTACATTTGACTGATTTATCGTGTAATCGAAATTTAACGGATTCCTTTTAGCACTCTTGTGGATGACCTCATAATTTTCATTACTTATAAGGTAACCTCCCCATCGCACTCCCCTCAGATTTAGTTATAAGTTGGCACAGTGGATAGGCCTTGAAAAACTGAACACAGATCAATCGAGAAAAAAGGAAGAAGTTGTGTGGAACTATGAAAAAAATAAGCAAAATATATAAACTGAGTAGTCCACGGGAAAGATATGCAACATTAATGAGACTATGAGCACAGGAATGCCGTGGTCCCGTGGTTAGCGTGAGAAGCTGCGGAACAAGAGGTCCTTGGTTCAAGTCTTTATTCGAGTGAAAATTTTACTTTCTTTATTTTCGCATAGTTATGATCTGTCCGTTCGTTCATTGACGTCTCTGTCCACCGTAATAAGTTTAGTGTCCGTGTTTTGCGACCGCACCGCAAAACTGCGCGATTAGAAGACGAAAGGACGTGCCTCTCCAATGGGAACCGAAAACATTTGATCGCAAGGCCATAGGTCAACCGATTCCTCCACAGTAAAACACGTCTGATATATTCTATACGACACTAGTGACGGCATGCGCGTTACATGACAGGAATATGTTGTCGACCCACGTAACTTGTACTCTTGGCGAATGGGTAAAAAGATTCTTCTACCTTGCCTGATTTAGGTTTTCTTGTGGATGTGATAATCACTCCCAAAAAGTGATGAAAGCATAAGAGTTTGTCACATAAACTGCAACAAATGAATGCAACAGTTTCACAGTCGCACAGTTTTCCCTGAACTCTGTCAAAACCTATGTTTTTAACGTTTTTTCCGTGTGTAGACCGTCAAATCCTGCATATGTCCAGGCATATCTGAACATGTCCTGGAATTTTGGAGAGCGAAGTTGATTATGTGTGAGTGCCTGAACTTTGATAATTGTCTGAAAAAAAAAATTAAACTTTTCACTCGAGGGAAGACTTGAACCAAGGACCTCTTGTTACGCTGCTGCTCACGCTAACCACGGGACCACGGCATTCCTGTGATCACATTCTCATTAATGTTGCATATCTTACCCGTGGACTACTCAGTTTATTGGCAATTTCCGCATCTTGTAGATATCTTGTCTAAATCGCTTTGCAATTGGTTTTTATATTCTGATAACTTCACTAAACGATAAACAACACCATCATCTGCAAAAAACAACCTAAGGCCGCTGCTCAAATTGTCTCCTAAATCGTGTATAAAGATAAGAAACGCAGAGGGCCTATAACACTACCTTGGGGAACGTCAGAAATCACTTCTGTTTTACTGGATCACTTTCATTGTATTACTACGAACTGTGAACTCTCTGACAGGAAATCTCGAATGCAGACACCTAACTGAGACGATATTTCACAAGCACGCAATTTCATTTCAAACCTGTAGTGAGGTACGTGTCAAAAGCCTCCTGGAAATCTAGAAACACGGAATCAATTTGAAATATTTTGTGGATAGCAATCAACACTTCGTGTGCGTAAACATCTAGTTGTGTTTCTCAAATACGAAGTTTTCTAAGTCAGTGTTGACTAAGCGTCAATAGACCATTCTCTTCGAGATAATTCATCGTGATCGAACACAATAAATGTTCTAAAATCCTGCAGCGTATGATATGGACCTGTAAAGTAGTGGATTAGTTCTATTGTCATTCTTGAATATTGGAGTGACCTGTGTAACATCCCAATCTTTAGGTATGCATCTTGAGTAGAGTGGGCGGTTGTACGGTATGAAGCTATTGCATCAGCGAACTCTGAAAGGAATCTAGCTGCTATATAATCGAGACGAGAGATTTGCTTCTGTTAAGCGATTTAATCTGCTTCACCACTCCAAAGGTCTCTACTTCTAAAGTACTTATGTTGGCAGCTGTTCTTGATTCTCAAATTCTGGAATACTTATTTAGTCTTTCAGTGGGCTAACTGATGAGAGAAGTCAAGTACAGCTTTTTTGTGACATTTTTCACTATCTATCAGTCATGTACTGCAGTAGTGTCACTCATAATTAGAGCAGGGACACCAGAGAGTACCACGATGTTTGTTGTATGAAAAGACCCGTTATCTGACATAATGTATATCACTTAAAAGTTTCTCTCTTACTAATGGCAGGGATTCAAAACATGCATCACGTGAGCATCAAAGAGACATGACAAATTTGAATATTTTAATTGCATATTATTATGAACTCGCTAAAATAACAGTTACCGAATAGTAAGAAATTCGATGAAGTCGACTATGAGATCCTGATAGACTCCAGTTTATTGTATTTCATAGTTCTTGGAGAGGGGGAGAAGGTTTGATGAAATAGCAGAAAAAAGTTCAGATATAGATGTTAACGACGTAAATGGCTAGCTGCGAAATGACAACTGATGTTGACCACGGTATGATTTCTAATGACGGAATTATCGCCGTTTGTTCGTCTGCAGACAGTGACGATGGTGTTGATGGATTAGCTGACAAAATGGGCGCTCAGTCTGAAAACATTACGACACGCACAGACCAAAATAATGGTTCATTTGGAACGCCAGTTAGTAACATAAAGGACATACGAACCTAACTCGAATGAAACTTGCTGATTATTCCATTGTGTAAAACTCACTGACTTTTTTAAATACGTGGTCAACATGTACGTGAAAATAATATCCAATTTTTGTCTTTAGGGGAAAATACGAGTGGCGTTCAATTACAAATTTTCGTCTTTAGGTAAAATGGAAACGAGCATTTGGCGTCATTGGCCGGGAGGCCCCTCACGGGGCAGGTCCGGCCGCCTTGGTGCAGGTCTCATTGCATTCGACGCCACATTGGGCGACCAGCGTGCCGGATGGGGATGATTTGATGATAAAGACAACACGACACCCAGTCCCTGAGCGGAGAAAATCTCCGACCCAGCCGGGAATCGAGCCATGACCCCTTAGAACGGAAGTCCGTCAAGCTGACCATTCAGCTACCGCGGCGGACTGTCTTTAGGTGAAAATGCAGGTCGCTTTCAATTACTAATGCAACAAATTCCTTTTTCTTGGCAAAGTTCGATTGAAAAAATCTGCAGTTTGTTGTGAGACATCGTGGAAAATTTTCGCTTCAGATCCTATAATTTCATGAAGTTCCGATCGGTCTCTGCGCTACAAGTAGCCTTCAAAATAGCACCTGTAACGGAGGTACGTTCCAAGCAGAGAACTATCATTGAGTTTCACATAACGGAAAACCAGAGAATCGCAGATATGCATAGGCGTTTGCACGATGTCTATGGAGACTCTGCAGCGAATAATAATAGGATGAGTCGTTAGGCAAGGCGTCGGACGTTAATCACAGCAAGGTAGCGCAATCCTGTGCGAACTCTTGCGTGACGGCTGACCGCACACAGCTGCGACTCCGGCAACGTTGGAACGTGCGGACACTCTCATTCCAGGTGATCTACGGATCACAATGAAGCACTGTGCTGCTCAACTGGACGTCTCTGTTGGTAGAAGTAACGTACTCGTCTGCCAACTGGGGTACTGAAAGTTATGAGCCCGCTATGTTCCTCTCCGCCTAACAGAAGACCGTAAAGAGCAACGAACAACCATCAGTGCGGAACTGCTTGCGCGTTACGTTAGTGATCGTGATAATTTATTGTTGCGCGTCATCACAGGATATGAAACATGGGTTCATCGCTTCGAACCGGAAACAATACGGCAATCGATGGAGTGGTGCCACTTCGCCTCTGCTCCAAAGAAAAAGTTCAAAGTCACACACTCAGCTAGTCAGCTCATGTCGACGGTCTTCTGGGACACAGGAGGCGTAACTCTGTTTGATGTCTCCCCTCATGACGCAACGATCAACTCATAAGTGTATTGTGCTACCCTCACGAAACTGAAGAAATGACTTCAGCGTGTTTGTCGCCATAAAAATGCAAACTAATTCCCTTTCTCTATGACAACGTAAGACCTCACACAAGTCAGCGCCCCAGAGGACCTCACAAAACTTCACTGATGTGTACTTCCTCATGCACGTTACAGCCCAGATCTCGCACGTTCCGACTTCTGTTTGCACTCGACGGGAAGCAGTGCGTGGGTGGGTGATGCGGAAGTCACTGACGCAATAAGACGCTGGTTCCGACGTCGAGCGGTGCAGTGGTACCATGCGGACGTAGAAGTCCTCCCAGTAAGGTAGCGTAAGGCCGTCGCATTGAACAGAGATTACGATGAAAAACAAAGTTTTATACTCAAAAGAATGGGAAATAATAAGGTGCCACCGTAAATATAACATATGTTTTATAGCATTTACCCCATGTAATTCAATTTTTTCTGACTTTCCGGATTATCCGGAGTTTTGATAGTCTGGATAACATACGGTGCCAGCTAGTCCGGATAAATGAGGTTCCCACTGTACCACGAGGGATCCTTACTTGCTAAGAGATGTGAGGGTATGACCCTCTACGTCTCGATGATGACACTTGAAGAGTTTATGTACAGAAGACGAAGCGGTTCCGATTTCGTGAACCTACGACAACGGTCTGGCAAGTACATACGCTAACGCATTAGGCACTTGATGAACCAGGGGTAAATTAAACATTTTTGGAAGGTGACTATTAACAGCCGTCAAGTAATTTATAAAATTCATGTCTGACCATCAACTGCTTTTTTATTCTTTGCTTTTAAAAGTCCTGTGTTGTGTACTGAAATTCGCGACACGCCCTAGACATGAAGATGTGGCCATTATTTAAGTAATGACAGATACTATGTTGTGGCTTAAATTGTTTTAGCCCTAATCAGTGAAGATGGTCGCCGGCCAAAGTGGCCAAGCGGTTCTAGGCGCTACAGTCTGGAACCGCGCGACCACTACGGTCGCAGGTTCGAATCCTGCCTCGGGCATGGATGTGTGTGATGTCCTTAGGTTAGTTAGGTTTAAGTAGTTATAAGTTCTAGGGGCCTGATGACCTCAGAAGTTAAGTCCCATAGTGCTCAGAGCCATTTGAACCATTTGAAGATGGTCTGTGACTGAAACTGGTCAAAATTTGGGTTTGTTTAATAAAAAAGCAGGTGATGGTCAAACGTGCATTTTGTAGGAGTAGATTCCATTGATACATCTGAATGATCTTAGTACGCTGTCCATTTCTGTGATCGCTGCAGTCATACTTGCACATTCTGCACAGATTGTACTCTACACGAAAACGGCGAGCAGAGAAATGGACAGTATACACTACTCGAGGAGAAGTACTCGGACATCCCTATGTAATGCGGAATTGATCACTAGATGTCACGAGAGGCGGAACTCAATGACTTCGAACGTGGTTTAAGAAATTCACCGGGGAGGTGGCAACACTTCTAACGCTGCCTAAATCTACTTTTGGTAGTGTGGTTATGAAGTGGAAACGTGAAAGAACAACCACAGCTAGAAGTATCGGAGAAATGCTCTGAAACTGCGAGGCAAGGCCGCCATAATCGGCCGGCCTCTCACGCCGTCCTAACGTTATATCAAGCCTTCCGGCTGTTCTCTTGTCCGCACCCGCAGAGCTAACAGGAAATGTGTCCCGTATCGACCTGCCAGCTATCACATGACAGCTCATTTCTACTTCAACGTTTCTTGCGCGCAGACACGTACACCAGTAAGGAGAAGTTCGATACGCTTCTTGTGTCAGCTGAATGCCGAAGAAATGCTGGGAGAGCAGTAAAGCGAGGCTATACCGATCACGAGAGGCATCGCTCGCCAAACACTTGCGCGCAGTGTTTCTTCAGTATCTCGATTAACATAAGAATTAAGGATATTATTTGCCATTCTGAGTTGAATAACCTGCTAAAAATAATGTCACGAAATAAAAGTGATGTTACATGTTAAGCGTCTCACCCTGTTTAACACCGAGACCAGTTGAAAAAAATAAGAGCGATTATAGGCGCTTCAGTCTGGAACCGCGCGACCGCTACGGTCGCAGGTTCGAATCCTGCCTCGGGCATGGATGAGTGTGATGTCCTTAGGTTCGTTAGGTTTAAGTAGTTCTAAGTTCTATGGGACTGATGACCTCCGATGTTAAGTCCCATAGTGCTCAGAGCCATTTGAACCATTTGAAAATAATAGCAACATGCCTTCGAATGTGAACATCATTTGGCCATTCTAACGAACCTGCCACTCATAAGTTCACCTAATTCACAGTTACCAACATATCATCTACATTTAATGTGTTTACTGTTCTCTTTGCGGAAGCTCTTCCTTTATCCCTTCGTTGTGGTCTCCTCGCGACTTTTCCCTAACTGCCGACCAGTTTGAATCGGCGGTCTCGTCTACAGCAACACGGCAAACAGACAGAGTCTGTCCGCATACCATTCAATTATCTAACATTAAACTTGTCTCGTGCAACTGAATTTAGACCGTGCAAGTGGGGATAATTTAAACCATTTTTCTACGAATGACATTGATACAAGTACCCGTGGCATTGTCCAGAAATCGCGGTGGCACATCAGAGTCGGCAGCGCACACCGACACCACAGACATTAGCGAGGTGTCGCTGCAATCCGCAATGACGAATGGAAGGCGATGGACAAGACATGCCCTCTCTCTCAGCAGAGCAGCGCCCTGCATGGAGGTCAAATGAGAGCAGAGCATGGAAGCGCTCTGACCGAGTTCCTGACCTACAGCTGAAGCAGTCAACATCATCGACTAGAACTAGACTGTTACTCAAGTAACAAATGGCAACGCACTTTTGCAAATGTTCAACATTGTACTTCAAAAGAAAAATTCGTTAATTAGTGCATCGAGTAATGCTTTAATAGTCAACGGTAGTTGTCAGTTATCGAGCACTCCTGTAGCAGAGGCTTATATCAATTTAAGTTAATGTTTTTACCATTAATGTATTAAATTGAACTTACATTTCATACGTTGTTGTTCGATTAGCTATCCCCAAAAGCAGTCGAAGAACGCAGTTATGGCTCAACGATTGTAGTTTTAGTATTTTTACTTTTGTTTGGAGCCACAGTCATATAAAACTTTTTGACAGATATAACCGCCATTTGACAGTACAACAGGTTTTATTCCACCATCCAGATTTCAGCCTTAGCATGATAGTGGCCTAAGGCCAAAATCTAGATTGTGGACTAAAACCCGTTGTCCAGTCAAATGGTGGTTATTTCTTTCAAAAAGATTTTAGTTTTGTCTGGTCATAACAGTAGCTGTTTCAGTCATTCCATTAAAACAAATCTCAGAGTGATGGGAGAAAAGACGTCGAATGTTTATAATTCTTGGAGAAGGACCTATTGCATATGGTTTGAAAAAGATAACTTCCTAAATTTAATTCTCCTCCTTTACTGCTGAAAGACCCAAGAAAAGATACTAACGTCAGTTCATCTGGTGACACCTCTCCTAGGCTTAAAGCTGTTTTACTTTAATCCTATGGGTGTAAACACGAGACCCATTTCATTCTTTACACATTATTAGTCACATAAAAACGTCTCATTGAAATCTTATATGTTTTTGTTCGTACCGATAAGTGTGCGAATTTATTTTACAGTAACCGCTTGTAAATGACATCATCATCATGATTTTAAAAAAATTAAGACATAAATTAGACTAATTCGACTGTAACACTGGTTTGAAATTTATTTTTGTTACGCTGGATTCTGACTCTTCGTATGCGAATGCGTGAACAGACCATTTCGCTTGCTTTTAGCTTTATTGAAATACTTACAATGAAACACTACCGGCTATGCAGGACAAAGTGTGCTCGATTGAGTGTGAAGTGTGGAAATCTGGCGGCCGTCTGTGGATTAAAAAAGTTTAAAAGGTCTTCTGTTTCCGCGTGGCTGGGGAACGAGTTATTAAAGTTGAAGAGACGAACGCAGGGCCGAGCCGCTGTATGTGTTTGGCCGTCTCGCGATTATGTGCCACGCTGCCTCCGTGGCTTTTCATTTTGAGCTGAAGCACAGGCGTTAGTACCAAAAAAAGACTTTGTTTACTCAGTCACTGAATTGCATGTCTTGCCACTCACTCCCAACTCAAGTAAAGAAAGGAAATGCTTGTTGTAACCACAAAAGGTAGAAGTTTTGTTGTAACCACAAAAGGTAGAAGTTATCTCCCGAGAAACCCATTTTCTTCCAAACATTAACGACTTACTTCTTCGTAATTTGTTGCTGTTGACGCTCTGTGAATCCCACTCGTTCGTAATGTACGTATTGTAAGTAGGCTGTTTATGTTTTCTCTATGTAAATAGGCTGTTTATGTTTTCTCTATGTAAGTAGGCTGTTTATGTTTTCTTATTGCCAACGTTACGTAGCGCTCAATATGAAAATCACTGGCTGTGCTGTGTGCAGTCTGTGGCTGCTTTGCATTGTTGTAATACTCGCCATTGTAGTGTTAGGCAGCTGGCTGTGAACAGCGCGTAGCGTTGCGCAGTTGGAGGTGAGCCGCCAGCAGTGGTGGATGTGGGGAGAGAGATGGCAGAGTTTTGAAATTTGTCATGAACTGCTATATTTATATATGATGATATCGAGGTAAATACATTGTTTGTTCTCTATTAATATCTTTCATTTGCTAACTATCCCTATCAGTAGTTAGTGCCTTCCATAGTTTGAATCTTTTATTTAGCTGGCAGTAGTGGCGTTCGCTGTATTGCAGTAGCTTGAGCAGCGAAGATTTTTGTGAGGTAAGTGATTTGTGAAAGGTATAGTTTAATGTTAGTCAGGGCCATTCTTTTGCAGGGATCTTTGATAGTCAGATTGCGTTGCGCTAAAAATATTGTGTGTCAGTTTAAGCACAGTCATGTAAAATTGTTCAAAGGGGACGTTTCTTCTGGAAATCAAAACATGTTTTATTAGTAACTTTTGTGGTATAGCTACAAGGAGACAGCCTTTTCCATAGCACAACAATACGTTACAGCACAGTACTTTCATCATCACAACAATAAGCGTAATAACTAAGATATCTCTACGCAAAGCATTTCACTTTTGTTTATCATGAGGTAAGTACATTGGCTTCTGCAGAACTTAGCTTTCAGAGGACGATAACTACGACACTTCCACACAGATTATGTTGCAACAAGACGCACATTTAGCGCTACAGTACACGTATTTGAGTGATTAATTTTGTACTTGAAACATTTATTTTTAAAGATTTTTTAATTACAAAGAAAGTTTTCCGTGATACATTTCATTCCATTGCTGTAATTTGTAACACCTGAGGGCATAATTACATTTATCCTCAGGGGGGTACACGCTTACTTTGTGTACCATGTGTGTGGCAACCACAAGGAACCCTAGCTAATATGGTATTTGCTTATACAACTTTACACATCGGTACCATATTTCTCCAACACATAATTACACAGCTATCTGATCATTTAACTGAGACAGACAAACGTTTTTACTATATCAGTGACAGATGTTTACGTAATTACACAGCTGGATAGCTTCACACTTATGAAACTGTATTTTGTCTGTACTTTGTGAAACTGTTCATATTTTTTTGGAACCATTGTGATACTATGAGAGCTTTGAATGATGTATTTGGTATGGATTCATGATTTTTAAAGTACGTTTGAGGTAGATGACATTATTTAAATGAGCAGAGAATTCTTTTTAGGCTTAGAAATTATTGGAGGAAGTTACGACGATTTTGAGATTTGACTGAAGTTTTATGATATTATTACGACGATGATGTGTATTATGTTGTTGAGGAATGTTTATTATGCTACGTTTTTCTCACGATGAAATATTGAAGAAGTGTCGACGAATATGTATATGTATAATGAGGTAAGGAGTAATGAATAGTGGGTAGGGACTCTTGACTTGTGAAAAAGGATGTTGGAAAGCAAGAATCGTACTTTAAGAGTTATGACATGTGTGAATCATGTGTGAATGTATCACAATGCCACTGAACATTTTTTGGACACTGTTATATTCATAGGATTTTGTTTCTACAGATTTGCAACGCTAATTCTTGACCTGTGAAGTATTTTTATGTGAGACTGTCACTTTAGCGAAAATTGCTGTCGTAAATATTTCCGTACGAAAGTTAAGTGACCACCTGCACGTAATGCGTCGCGGGCACCCAGCTGTGTCAGACGCCTGGAGAAAAAGTCATTAGCGCGTGCCTTTCAGAGCACAGGAAGAAAGAAAAAAAAGGAAGGGAAGGCCATTATCCTGGCCATTGTCATCCCTTTAGAGAAAGCATCGCAAAAACGACACGGTCGAACTTGAAAACATATGATTACACTAGCTCTTAATTTACGATATTTACTGAAATGCCTAATAAAATGACCAGAAATATTTTTACATCTGCACACCTGATTACGACAAGCGTCTTTCTACGAGAGTTGAGAGCTACTAACTTATGAAATGTCACATGACTACTGAATGATATTTTTATGCTTTGCTTTTCATAGTTGCTTATTTCATTTGACATCTGTTTTCCAGCTGTGTTGCAGCATTGCTTTTATAAAATAAAATGCATTTGCTAATGTGAACACTTTCTGTCAACAGATCTATTAAATAATTATTTTATGATCCACATTCTTTAAAAAAGGAGCACTTGGAAAGGAAAGAACAATAAAAAGGATCTAGTAACAGTAACACATAATTTTCTTTTCAAGTACATGGTAATATTTCTTTTTACAATCAGTTGTTGTGGTGCACCACTTTAATTACATAGATATTAAGATGTGAATACACATTTCCCTTATCTGCATTGTTGTTTTTAGTGTAATATTTTTTCTGCTTGCGCTATGTCATGTTTAGGTATAAGTTGCTGCTGTTTGCCAGGCATAGTGTTATTGAATTTGACTTTTGCTCATTTATGCTGTTAGCTTTGCCAATTTGCATTTTTTTGCATTGCTGTTTGTGTTGATTTGTTATGTGATGCTGCATTGCCTCGTCCCTTAGTTTAGCATCTGAGCTCAGTAGATTTAAGTTAGCTTAAGAGGGGGTAGCCTCTAAGAGAATGAGTTGCGATGAATTGGAAGAAATGCATTGAGAAAACAGGTTTAGGTAGGATTTTCTTGGAAATAAATGTTGAGGTACGAAATGTGTGAACATTTAAACACAGAAAGCATGCTTAGATAGAATTTTTTTGGTGGAAACAACGGATGAAATAAAAGGAAAGATATATGAAGTTTTAGGTTGGACTGCAGTACCAAATGTTACACTGAAAACTAACCCTGTCCTTTCCTTTTGTGTTATCCCAGTACGTGTTTGTGTACCCTTGTGTATTTGTTTTCTTCCTGTCTCTGTGTAGTTTCATAGAATTTTTTCTTCTTTTAATATTAAGCTACATTCACTATGATGAGGAATACTGGTATCTTCAAATATAATTGGCATTAATAATATGTTATTTACTTTGTAAAGATATTAGACATTATTCATTCTGTTTAAATGCTCATGTGTGAAGTTGATGTTTCGCAAGTTATTCTGATCTTCTATGTATGTACTCATGTCATAATTCCTGTAACACTGATGTATATGTCTATTTCTATTCTTTTGTAAAGCCTGTACTACAAATGTTATCTATATTGTTATGTTTTTAATGATGTATTTTGTACCTTTGTTATTGTATTCTTATGTTATAAAATTGTAATTGTCACCAGTTCATGATATTATTAACATGTAAGTTACATTTCACTGCACACGTTTCTGTTGGTCATAGTACATGGACAATATGTGAGAAGTAGGGACTGTTAGTGTTTGCACGTTTGTTAATAATTCTGCAAGGGACTGGATAACAGCATTGCTGGTTCTAAGGACAATTCCAAAAACTTTGTGAGTGCACAAGTGATGGTTTATGGACTTGCTATATTATCCGCAAGACTCTTCAATGGTGATTGTGCACCTGCACAGTCACAACAGATGGCTGCTGGCTATCTCTACAAGGACTACAGTGGGTCTACATCTTTGATGATCCATCAATACCATTATCTCTACAAGGACTACAGTGGGTCTGCACCTCTGGTGGCCCACCAATACCATACTCTCTACCAGGACTACAGTGGGTCTGCTCTGTGATGACCTACCTACCAATATTCTTCCAAACTACGACTGACTCTGCTGTGGGTTTGCTCTGTTGTGGCCCGTTATCTGTCAGCATGTCAAGAGTCAGCACTGTCTTTCCGTTGGAAGGACAACACTACTTCTTCAAGACTGCATGGAAATCCACTACTTCTGTGTGCAATTTCTTTTACTAATGAGACTTTGTGAAAAAAAACCTGTAATTACTGTTATGATGTACGATTAGGACTGTCTTTATGGACTGTGAGACAATTTTAGCTTTTGACCAACATAATATCAATAAGTGTGTGCATTTGATTTCTTTGTTATTGTAATTATGAAAAATTTTTTCAAATCTGTATTGGCCACTGCCCCATCCAATTTGTAAAAATTTTTGTGGGGAGCATGGGGGCTATGTAAGTAGGCTGTTTATGTTTTCTCTATGTAAATAGGCTGTTTATGTTTTCTCTATGTAAGTAGGCTGTTTATGTTTTCTTATTGGCAACGTTACGTAGCGCTCAATATGAAAATCACTGGCTGTGCTGTGTGCAGTCTGTGGCTGCTTTGCATTGTTGTAATACTCGCCATTGTAGTGTTAGGCAGCTGGCTGTGAACAGCGCGTAGCGTTGCGCAGTTGGAGGTGAGCCGCCAGCAGTGGTGGATGTGGGGAGAGAGATGGCGGAGTTTTGAAATTTGTCATGAACTGCTATATTTATATATGATGATATCGAGGTAAATACATTGTTTGTTCTCTATTAATATCTTTCATTTGCTAACTATCCCTATCAGTAGTTAGTGCCTTCCATAGTTTGAATCTTTTATTTAGCTGGCAGTAGTGGCGTTCGCTGTATTGCAGTAGCTTGAGCAGCGAAGATTTTTGTGAGGTAAGTGATTTGTGAAAGGTATAGTTTAATGTTAGTCAGGGCCATTCTTTTGCAGGGATCTTTGATAGTCAGATTGCGTTGCGCTAAAAATATTGTGTGTCAGTTTAAGGACAGTCGTGTAAAATTGTTCAAAGGGGAAGTTTCAGTATGTATTACAGATACTGTTGGTCAGTGCAGGTTCCTCAGCCATTCGGAGACGTGTAAGTGTCGATGCTCAAAGGAACTCAGACACTGCAATCAAACGGGCACGAAGTATTCTCCTAGTTCCTTAGTAAGTACGGATGTCGTCAGCTTGCAGGGTGATGAGACAACTGCAGTGATCTACTAGGCACTGTTCTATTGAAGGTGCTATGCCTTCAACTACATCCACCATTTAAACTGACCTATACAGCCAATCGCAAAGGAACCAGTAGTGGATACTGAACTCGATGGAACTTGTCATTTAGCTCAATTACAAACCAACACCATGGATGAAAGGAGCGATAAGTAACAGAATAAGTCTATTGGGGATTGAAAGAAGAAAAGGAAATCAGATAAGGGTTTAACGTTCTATCGACGACGCTATCATTAGAAACGACGAATAAGCTCTGACTATGGGAAGATATGAACGGAAATAGGCTTATACCTTTCTACGGAGCTACCTCAGCATTAGACCTAGCGTACTTAGGGAAATCACGGAAAACCGAACAGGGTCACAGGACGGAGATTTGAACCTTCGGCATTTCGAATAGAAGTCCACTATCTCTGTGCACCTCTCTCGATCAGAGCTAGTGGTATAAAGCGAATAGGTGACTGGCCTAAAGTGGTATGGACATCGTGGAGAAAAAGTACTAATACTTCAATCACAGAGGGCCTAAAGGTTATAAAACTATCGCCGTATTTTGTATACCATGTCATTTATTGGTTAAATTAGCAAGGTAGTCAAAAATGCCATTGGAGCAGTAGCTTACAAAGACAGCTGACAATTCGAATAGTAAGTGTACTACAGGAGAATGCGAGACAAAATGAGGATAAACACGACGAAATAAGTGACACGACTGACTATGGTGAGAAACATTTCACGCACCAGTATTTTATTCAAGAAAACTAATTGGACACGGCCTGTATAGCTTTCCGATACCTTTGCGTCTCAAGGTCAATAATGTGAAGACGCTGCAGCGATTCGCGAGATATAGTCGGAGCGTGCAAAATAAATCGATGAAAATAAATCGAAATTAACGACTATTCGTAGAAAGCTGCACCTGTTATCATAATTTGGAATGGCAGAGGTACGGTTACCGTCATCAGTGGGTTAACGTATGATCATAGTATCACATCTGATATTTTGCTCCAGCTTGTCATTCGGAGATACCTGGAATCGCTTGAGATATGGCGCTATGGGAATAAATAAAAAAATTCGTGACGATAGTGAATCTTCACCAGGACATGCGTAGGTGTTAAAGGAAAAGAATTTGTGTTTACGCAAGGCAGAACCATAATTATATACTCCCGGAAAAAATCCAACACACTCAAGGACAATGTTACAGGTTAGTTTATCACGGTAGGAGTATACGATAAGAAACCCTTGCCAAACAGTTGCATTACCTCGTAGCATATCCCCCTGGAGCGGAAACGCAGGCGTGTTTTCTCGCATGCAAACGATCATAAACACGCTGAATGGTATCCTGCGATAGATTATCCCAAGTATATTTTGCCTTTTGTTGTAATGGGGCAACGGTTCCTGCAGGCCCTGGAGCATGCCTAAGCTCCCGCTTCGTCATGTCTCACACATGTTCAATTGGGGAGAGATCTGGTGATCTTGCCGGTTGTTTTACACCACGAAGAGTACTTGCGAAGCGGCAGCCGTACATCGACGTTTACTGTCCTGCTGAAAAAGCACATGACCGTCCTGTCAAAGAAACGGCAGTAGCGCAGGGATAACAGCTTGTGGAGTGTAGCGTGCACTGGTTACTTACCCCCTGTAGAAACATCAGATGTGACACTGAGTTTGCACGTGATAATTTATTACCCTCCGTTCTTTCTTCTCCTAGTTGTAAATGGGAGCTGATGACGTGTATCACTATACAAGTTGGTCCATTGATCGTGACCGGGCCAAATATCTCACGAGATAAGCGTCAAATGAAAAAACTTGTCTAGCTTGAAGGCGCAAACCAGGTGGCGCTATGATTGGCCCGCTAGATGGCGCTGCCATAGGTCAAACGGGTATCAACTGCGATTTTTAAAATAGAAACCCCCATTTTTTATTTCATATTCGTGTAGTACGTAAATAAATATGAATGTTTTAGTTGGACCACATTTATCGCTTTGTGATAGATGGCACTGTAATAGTCACAAACATATAGCTCACAATTTTAGACGAACAGTTGGTAACAGGTATGTTTTTTAATTTAAAATACAGACCGTAGATACGTTTGACATTTTATTTCGGTTGTTCCGATGTGATACATGTGCCTTTGTGAACTTATAACTTCTGAGAACGCATGCTGTTACAGCGTGTCTACCTGTACGGTAAATACTACATTAATGCAATAAATGCTCGAAATAATGTCCATCAACCTCAATGCATTTGGCAATACGTGTAACGACATTCCTCTCAACAGCGAGTAGTTCGCCTTCCGTAATGTTCGCACATGCATTGACAATGCGTTGAGCTTGTTGTCAGGCGTTGTCGGTGGATCACGATAGCAAATATCCTTCAACTTTCCCCACAAAAAGAAATACGGGGACGTCAGATCCGGTGAACGTGCGGGCCATGGTATGGGCTTCGACGACCAATCCACCTGTCATGAAATATGCTATTCAATACCGCTTCAATCGCACGCTAGCTATGTGCCGGACATCCATCATGTTTGAAGTACATCGCCATTCAGTCATGCAGTGAAACATCTTTTAGTAACATCGGTAGAAAATTACGTAGGAAATCAGCATACACTGCACCATTTAGATTACCATCGATAAAATGGGGGCCAATTATCCTTCCTCCCATAATGTCGCACCATACATTAACCCGCCAAGGTTGCTGATGTTCTACTTGCCGCAGCCATCGTGGATTTTCCGTTGCCCAATAGTGCATATTATGCCGGTTTATGTTACCGCTGTTGGTGAATGACGCTTCATCACTAAATAGAACGCGTGCAAAAAAATCTGTCATCGTCCCGTAATTTCTCTTGTGCACAGTGGCAGAGCTGTACACGACGTTCAAATTCGTCGCCATGCAATTCATGGTGCATAGAAATATGGTACGGATGCAATCGATGTTGATGTAGCATTCTCAACACCGACGTTTTTGAGATTCTCGCGCAATTTGTCTGCTACTGATGTGCGGATTAGCCGCGACAGCAGCTAAAACACCTACTTGGGCATCATCATTTGCTGCAGGTCGTGGCTGACGTTTCACATGTGGCTGAACACTTCCTGTTTCCTTAAATAACGTAACTATCAGGCGAACGGTCCGGAAACTTGGATGATGTCGTCCAGGATACCGAGCAGCATACATAGCACACGCCCATTGGCCATTTGGATCACAATAGCCATACATCAACACGATATCGACCTTTTCCGCAGTTGGTAAACGGTCCATTTTAACACGGGTAATGTATCAAGAAGCAAATACCGTCCGCACTGGCGAAATCTTACGTGATAACACGTACTGAATACGTTTGTGACTATTACAGCGCCATCTATCACAAAGCGAAAAAAGTGGTTTAACTAAAACATTCATATTTCTTTACGTACTACACGAATATGTAATAAAAAATGGGGGTTTCTATTTTAAAAAACGCAGTTGATATCCGTTTGGCCTACGGCAGCGCCATCTAGCGGGCCAACCATAGCGCCATCTGGTTTCCCCCTTCAAGCTAAAACGAGTTTCGTCCTTTGTAGTTTTTTCGTTTGATGCTTATTTCGTGAGATATTTGGCCCGGTAACTATCAATGGACCACCCCGTAGTGTCACTCAGAATGACTTTGTTCCACGTGCACAGCCAGTATACATGAAAGTATTTTCGTTTACGGGCTTTAGTAAAATGTTTTCACTATTAAAAAAGATTAAATATGTGACAAGAGAAGAGCTTACCGGATAAGAAAAATGGTTCAAATGGCTCTGAGCACTATGGAACTTAACATCGGAGGTCATCAGTCCCCTAGAACTTAGAACTACTTAAACCTAATTAACCTAAGGATATCACACACATCCATGCCCGAGGCAGGATTCGAACCTGCGACCGTAGCAGTCGCGCGGTTTCGGACTGAAGCGCCTAGAATCGCTCGTCCACCGCGGCCGGCTCGGATAAGAAAAATTTGATGGAACACCAGAGCGACTCCTTTGCAGCGGAGATAAATTGGGTGATTAATTAGTTCAGTCGCTTGGCTGGGAGGAGAAGACAGTGGTAATATCGTGCCGATGTCTGACGGTGAAGGACGCAGGTGGGAAGTACGGGTTCGTTGCAATCGATAGTCGCAGGGAGCGCTGTGAATGTTCTTGAGCACAAGCGCTTGACGACATCACCCCTTTCTGTCTTCTAATGTGCCTTTGAAATAAGTAGGAGTCTGGTGTCTGTTGCGTGTTCGAGGATATTAATTTCTGAATCTTATAGACTGCAATGCCGCATGATGTTCCACTTCTAATTTCTTCTTCACAGTCGTCGTTTCGAGACCTCTGGTGTGATCCTCTTCAGGATTTTTTGGTGTCCCTGGTTGCCTGCACACTGTCAAAGACCAATGTTGCGGTCACTTATAAAAGAGTGTTTTCCGGGGCTTGTGCTGAAAAAAGGGGGTCAGGGGGTCATTGGGTGAAATTTTACCGGCTACTATCGGTGGACCATCGTCACTGGACAAGTAGTTATAACAGACAGAGAAAGAAGGAGGAGGACTATTTACTAAAATGGAAATGTGCCGTAGATGTGATTTCTTGGTACTTGTTTGTATTCCTGGCGCATCGTGGCTGCGTATTTGCTTCCTCGATGGCGGTAAGCGACGACGATGAAATCCTACATCCGTCACCCCTACTGAAATTAATTCCATTCCTAGATATTTCAGCCGCTTGTCGGACTTTGACTCTATAAATGTTACTTTCTTTCGCTAGTACTCTACATCTGGGCCACGTTTCTCCTGATATTTCACTATCGCAGATTTCAAACTTAGTTTCTTCGAATTTTGTGTCTTCAAACACTCAAATCTAGTTTAGTAGTAAACAGTCGTTTCTGTATAAAGTAGCTTCATATGCCAGGCTAATTTGCAAATGATTAATGTGTTAAATATGTGATGTTAAGTCTGGGTAACTAGCACTCGATTTTAAATAAAAACGTATTTTTCACTCATTTCGATGTTTATGACGTCATATCTTCTGAACTATGTATGGGAAAATAATGTAATTTTGCAGACAAAATGGCTCTGAGCACTATGCGACTTAACTTGTGAGGTCATCAGTCACCTAGAACTTAGAACTACTTAAACCTAGCTAACCTAAGGACATCACACACATCCATGCCCGAGGCAGGATTCGAACCTGCGACCGGAGCGGTCGCTCGGCTCCAGACTGTAGCGCCTAGAACCGCACGGCCACTCCGGCCGGCTTTTGCAGACAGATTCAGTGTTCTATGTGGATATAGTCTGCAAACTATTATGCGAAGAGGGTGAGTAGTAAAAACGTAGTAAACCAAAACGCCATGTCTCACGATGATGTTTTACTGCGTGAACAGCGAAGATGTATTAAACGATAAACTTTTTTTCCTTTCATCATTTTGGAGAGGTGTCAGGGAGAGAAAATTACGTTAAAGTGCCGAATTGTGTATTTATTATGTCTGAATATTTATGCGCTATCACTTACACTGCCTCAATGAACAAATAGAGTTGCTAACAGTAATACTTGCCTGACGTTATTTACAACGTTTGACTCTGCTGACAGCCCGTGCATGATTCCACCATTCTCTAAGAACATCATGGGCCAGAAATCTAATTAAATACGATAGCCCCCTACTGGAGTGCACTGCGACCACAATTTTTTGCTCTGGTGTACAAGTTGGAACCTGTAAGGACCGGGACTGTTCAAAACCATTCGTCAAAATTAGAAGGTGACCCGATAAAGCAAAGTGCACTAGCTCTTTTTCAGTCCTCCTATCTCGCACCCTCCTTTGACGTGACCGCTGAGAGGTACAACATTGTTACATGCGTGAATAAAACGGTAAATGCTCCCTCTACGGTCGGCAACACATTTTGGGACATCTACGTAACTTTTTAGAGATTTTTAAAAATGTACCTTTACAGAGATAAATTGTGAGAGTCTCGTAGGTGCCTGCAGGCAGGCAACCCATTGACAGCCCCCTGACTATGCTGGCCTATTATCAGGGACAGGAGCTGCAGCATATCCTACCTGTAGGCGCCTCAGACTCACACCACATTTTGTCTCTGTACAGCCGTTTTCGAGGGCGAAATTTGTGGAAATCGACTTCCCAAAGAAAGAGGTGCTTTCATTGAGGCCCTTTATGCCATCCCCTACGGTGTTTACATGTCGATTCTGAGTGACGGTGAACTAAATTGCTTTTCTTGGCCACCCATAAAACAATATCTTTATTTCAACGTTGATCGCTGCCGTTCTGAGCTCCATCGCAGAGGCGACAAAAGAAGGGGTGAAATGTGGGTAAGGGGAGCTCTGAATCCCTTCACATCTTGTGACACGTCCCCAGTGGCACTGGGCAGAAGTGTGGCGAAACGTGGAGCCAAAGTGACATTGTTAATCCACTATACATCTTGCATGCACTTCTGAGCTCTGCCCTTTTCTTCACATGAGATCACAAGCTTAGTTTCAGAAAGGATAGGAAAGGAATTCAGTCATGTCTTTTCAGAAGAAACTCTCAGCATTCACATGAAATGCTCTAGGCAAACGACTCTAAACTTAAATGTAGGTGGCCAGACGGGATGCGAAGCGCTGTCGTTACGAATGTGAGCCCAGTGTCTTAGAATTGCGCCACCCACGTCCGCCGTGTAGGCGTGTTCTTTGAATTTACAATGTTAGGCACATAATTTTTTCACCTTAAATAACTTGTGAAAAATATTTGTAATCTCTTTACACCAAGGCTAAAGATCGTTGCTTAACGAGCGGGAAGGTGTGCCGGTCTCCGGCACGAATCCGCCCGGCGGATTAGTGTCGAGGTCCGGTGTGCCGGCCAGCCTGTGGACGGTTTTTGAGGCGTTTTCCATCTGGCTCGGCGAATGTGGGCCGGTTCCTCTTATTCCGCCTCAATTACAGTATGTCGGAGATTGCTGCGCGAACACTGTCTCCACGTACGCGTACACCATAATTACTCTACCACGCAAACATCTGGGGTTACATTCGTCTGGTATGAGACGTTCCCCGGAGGATCCACCGGGGCCGAACCGCACAATAACCCTGGGTTCGGTGTGGGGCGGCGGTGGGGTGAGTGGACTGCTGTAGACTGTTGTGGAGTTGTGAACCACAGAGGGCTACGGCGGAGACGAAGCCTCTCCGTCGTTTCTAGGTCTCCGGTCCAATAAACAATACACAGGGCTAAAGATGATCGTGTACTAAAGAAACAAAGGCCAATGCTTGTTTGGAACATCATTATTCAGCGAGAAACAGACATTAACGTTTTTAAGAGAACTATATTGATTTTTGTGATTATTCTGTGATATAACTCCTTCGTGGCGACAAGAAATAATTGTGTTTTAATACGTGGATTTTTAAGCTGTTGTTTGGGATGCTTAAGTGGCCTGACGGATGCTACGCCACACTTTACAGTTTCTAGACCGCTGACTTTACTGCAGAACAGAATTATGCAAGAAAATTACGATCAAAGGTGCAAAAAATGTTTCTAACACTAGAGAGTTGCATTCCCTTGAACTGTGACAAGTGTAAGAGCGAGAAGATGAGTTACGTTTTTGTAAGCATTGACCGTTGTGGATTAACCAATAGAAATGCGTAAAAGGACCATCCTAGGCTTTTTGGAAGAACAGTTATCGCAAGCATGTGTAATATTTTACCAAAAAGGAGGGGGATGAATTTTTCGGAAGCCCAAACGGAGATATGATTCTGGTTCCGCCAGAAACCACAACCTCGAAGTTGGTAATATTCCTAGTAAATTGGTTTGCAGTGAGTTTGGAATGGAAGTGGCAAACATGTGTACATGGTGACATATTTGCTCAAACAGTGCCTGGAGATGCGTTACACGCAGTGTTTGCAGTGTTTGACTAAAACCTGAGAAATTATTTTCCCTTTTCTCACTATTTATTATTCCTAAATAACACGATCGAATGCGAAGAGACTCGTTTACGTACTAGTACTTTAGTAAGAACACAGGTGGGACACGGGCTGCACGGCTTTCTGACACCCCTGTGTCTCAAGGCCAATAATGTGAGGACACTGCTGTGATTCACGCGAAGATGTAGTCCGAGTCGCGCGAATTTCAGCCGCTGACTAATGCCGATTGACTAACATACGTTCGTCTGGTTTAAGCTGCAAATAGAAACTTCGCTAAAGACAAAATTTTTTTAAATGATTGTAGTAATTCACAGACAGGTAATAGTCTTTTAATTTGGTCCATCTAGTGTGCCTCGAGTGTCAGGCGTCTTATCTTGACAGCATTGTGTGAGTGTTGTGTACTGCAGTGTCGTGTTAATGTCGTTGTTTTAGTTATTGTTGTTGTTGTTGATGATGATGATGATGATAATGAAAAAGGGAAAGGTTGTAGCTCAGTGGAGGTACATCGCTTACTGCTCCTACCAAGCAGCAAGAGGTCACCGATTTAACATCCCCACTTTACGGAAGAATGTTCAGCAGCGGTCTCATATGCCGCCGCTCCACGAAACTATGTTGATCGGAATTTAACGCCACCACATCTTCTGACGGACAAATCCACGCGATAGAATTTTTTCCACAATCTGTATTTGAAACTCTGGAGAAAAAAACCACGTTAGCAACATCAACCACAAAGATAGGTACAACAGGACTGACGCAGCCGCATTGCTGTAACATCAGTCTCACGCGTTTCTTGTTTCATGACATCGTACATCAAATAGAAACTGACATATTCACCGAACAGCAGAAATGGTGAAAGCAATGAGAGATTGCCAAAGTTTTCGTTATATCTTCGAAAGAATAAAGGTACGTAATTAATTTTACGTTTGTTTGAAGTCCTGTTAAACACTGAAATCCTGATCTACAGTGCGCAGCACGCCGCACCACTAGTGGAGTCAAAATGAAGTGCAGCAGCCACTGACAAAGTTCGTTTTCGGTAGCTACGCTATTTCCACGTCTCCGCGTGCCACTGCACTGCGGCTCAGGATTTTAGTGTGTAACAGGACTGCAGACACACGTGCCTGCAAATAAAAAAAAAACAAATACGTAGATTTACTCTGTCGAGGAGGTCATAAAAACTTTAACTACCCCTCATGCTGCATCTGCTTAGATCACGAAAAGAAAATTCCACTGCGCACAGCTCACACTTCAGGTACGTGCTCTTACTTTTTTCTTATTGATTTATTTTGGCTTTGTACAGCAAAGACCACACAGCCAACAGTAGTGACACTAGTATCATATTAAAATAATTGCAATTTTCGCAGTAGAACAATAAAAAGAGTTCGATGTACAAAATAAGTTATTAATTTAAAATAAAAACACTAAAAGACGACCACCATACAAACACAAAAAGACGACCGCCATACAGCCAGCGATATTTACAACAGTGCCAAGTTAAATTTAGTCCAATTTTCACGACAGAACGATGATGACAGTCTAAGCAGAAAACACGAAATTACGGCTCAGGGTTCGAACTGGGCCATTTTCAGAGGAGAACGTCCACGGCTGTTATAATTAAAATTTGCACAACGGGGTCATTTCAAAGATAAGTTCTTAACGCAAAGTAAAAACACAAACAAACGTCCCAGTTTTCGAACCGGTCTGGTTCCATTAGACGACAACATCCGCACAGTTAGGTAGGTACAGGCTTCGTTTAAATAGTTCTCGAGCAAAGCGGACGTCAGTGCCCGATGTCCGTACACAGACGATCCAGGCTGTAGCGCAAAGATTTGGTGTGTCGCTAGAGGAGTTGAAGAAGGCGTATCCTATATCTGCCTCACTTTTACAGACATCCGCATGAAAGAAACTATACTGTGGCCGTGATTAACGTTCGTCCCCGTTCTGAACTCGGATGTCAAGTACGATGTCGCGGCTGGGGTGAAGCAAATATCGAGTCCCATAGAACTAGCTGTAAAATATTGCGCCGCTTCTCATAGCTGCTAATTAAATATGCAGTTCAGTTCGTTCTTCGTCTGTGACGTTCTCGTGTGAAGTCCCAGAACTGAATCTCCATCTTCAGGAAGCACAACCAAAGATGGAAGATCGACTAAAGAGAAAATTGTCGGAAAACAATCTGCCAACGTATGGTGAGCTGCTTTACAGTCGCTTCCACCAACAGTGCGTTGGTTGGCGCTGACTTCATGGCTCCAAGAACGAGACGAAGAACCTTATAACGGAGAACATGGAACTTACGCAAAGTCAGTTTCGTCGCGTTGGCATAAACGATGCAGCCATGATCGAAGACGGAGCGGATCAAGAACAGAGTTCAGAGGACTGTCGGTTTCGCTCCCCATAAAACTGTAGCAAGCATCCGCAGTATTTTGCAGTGTTTTCCACCTTGTCTATGAGGTACGCAACATGACGTGTCCACGTCTGTTTGCAATCAAAGCAGACGCCAAGTAGCTTAGTATGTGACCGAACGGGAAAGCTGAAGTTCAGACGAGAAGTAATTGCGTCGTTTTCTCGTGAATATCACCAACGCAGATTTTTCGAGTGACAAAGTAAGTCCATTACCTATCTCCCAAGCGGTCAGTTGATAATGCGTCCTGAATCCATAATCTTGTCACCCAAAAGCACGGCCAATGGGCGTAGATACTAATGTCCTCCACGAACTGAAGAACTTTGACGTTGGGGCCAAACAGTGCTTGCAGGTCGGAGACATAAAGTGTATAGAAAGGAACTCAACGTTTCATCCTGTGGAAGTCCTTCGGACACAATGCGAGGCCTGTATAAGATGTTGTCCTGGTCACGGACATACTCTGACAACTCATTATTCCTCCACCATTCGCTGAAAGAAAACAGTGCTTCATCACTGCCAACAAAATAAACTGCCTCTATTAGTTTGGTGTTCAACCGCCGAAATCGTTTTGAAAACGTCCGAGAAAACAAAATGAACTCCGAACTACTTGAGTGCTACCTGGAGTGACTCTGTAGTAACTGCCAGTATTCCGATGAAGCTTGTATGTTAAGCGTGTACCGTTGCAAACCAAGCCATGTTCAGCAAAGTGCCGCCGCACTGTCGGGTTTACGCCGAATGAACATGGAGGTAAGGTAGCAACTGGATGCGCTCTGGTATTCTTCTAAGCGCAGCGCTGTAACACGCTACATTTCCAGTGTAGTACAAAAGTTAATCGTTGACTAGAAATACTGTTTGGCAATACTCATGGCTTTTACAATACTTATTCACAATATAGGGTGCCTGAAACCACGTTTGGTCGGGGTAAACATATTTATCCTTTTGCTCAATTTGTACTTAAAATTTAATTTTCAAGGTGGCCCACGGAAAATACATTAGTACCTTGTGTTATACTGGAGCCACGATAGCCCCTGAGGGCCGGCAACACATATTACATCATAGAGGAAGAGGTTGTCTATGTCCAAGGCGTACCAGAAACACCAAGGTGAACACCAGCTATTTACATACAAGATAATGGAAACAGACATTCCGAGCACTACTTCCTGCAGGGGGGAGCTCGAGCCACGGCCTGTAGGAAGTATCACTACGCCAAAACCTGACTGGCTGGAGACAGCTATTTAGGGGCTAGAACCACCCCAGAAGTTCAATTCACTCTGGATGCTGACCTCGTATACTTCGACCGTTGAAGATTACGTCTTCGTCTCTGAATTGGACTGTTGGACTGTTACTAGAGTGTGTGTGTGTGTGTGTGTTTTACCACCAACATTTGTGGAAAATTAGAAGTGAATTTTTGTTTGCCTCAGTTAGGAGACTTTTACTGGCATCGTTATTGTTACCTTTAGTTTGTTGTTCAGTCATCAACCTTGTGAACTTACATGAATAAAAGTTGTGTTTGTGAAAAATTGCAAATTGTCAGTCACAACACCTTTTCAACTGGACACCCTGTTAAAATGTAGATGTTATTGCGCAATCTACCGCATCTAATCGGACCCACACAGTATACCACTCACTTCAGTAAGGAACACTGACCAATGAAGGATATAGCTGGTACTTATTGGAATTAAGGAAAATGTGGAAAGGAGGAGCCACCAGTATAACTTTCTTTTCGCACACCTTCTTTATTTAACAACATATAAACTGTGTTTTACAGATAATTGAAGCAATTAACCATAAAATTTTCTTTAACAAACGAATAAATTTGCAAAATTCTTTTGACCTTAAACCTTAAGTTGAATAAGCTTTTAATCTTTGGAAAAGAAATCTGATGTGCTGTATTGCAAAACAGCAAACAATATGACAATGATTACAAGACGGCAGGACCTGCTGCTCGCACGTTATCGGGTGAAACAGCGGTGTCTTATTAAAGCCCTTCTGCAACACATGAAAACTATATAAGCACCATTGATGACAAGAGTGATTCAATTACTCAAAACAGATGACTTAACTTTTAATTTGAAAGCCGTATGTTGAAAGGCTGGGGGTTAAGATGCGCACCTGTGTTTGAAGGTTAAAAGATTATCAAACAATATGACAATGATAAGGCTTACTTCAAAGCAACTAACCTCTTAATTTCAATCGGCAACCAAGGTGCGATTGGATGCCAACCCGTCCCTTCTGACAATTTTGACTTAAGCCCTGGTGACAGTTGGCTGTTAATATTTTCAAAGTTAAACTGATTGTCAGCTATTAAGGCCGCTCTGAAGGAACGTTTTGAAACGTCACTAGTGAACACTTATTACAAGAGAACTCACTCGACAGAACCAAAAGATCCAGCTAAAATACACCAATAATAACCCTGTCTTTCAAACACAGAAACGGACAGCTTAGTACAACAGGTTGTTCAGATTATAACTAATAACTGAGAAATGCAATTTCAATCAAAGAACTGAACCGGTTAACAGCTAAATCTAACCAAAAGGTTTCTCTTCCGTTTAACGGCAACCTGTGCCTTAATTCAATTGTTCCGGCTATATTTACGACCAAGAGCTGAGTAATAAAACATTAATGATCGGGTACAAAACAGAAAGCAAAGGCAATATAATAGCGGGATAAATTTTCAAACGACGACTAGTGTCTTTGTACAATCCTACTGCCTATGTCTTCGTCCCAAGAGCCGGCCGAGTAAAATTCTGAGGGTCGGGTACAAACCAGAAAATAATAATTTTTCCGTTTCCACTGTCTAACAATGACGTTTAAATATATACTTAACGTAGAACTTGAAAGGCTACAGTAGTCAATATATTCTTGGTAGACAATTGAAGTTGTACAATTTGTCAGATTAATACCAGGATAAACAGTCTTCAAACCGAAAGCCCCCAAGGAAGGAAATTTCAAAGTCGTGCCCGAGTAAGGTGAAGCATAAAAGGGCTGATATTTGTCTGTAGACGTTTCGAGGATCCACTTTTTAGATCACTGGGACAAAAGTGCAACGGGTCGACGATCGTGGGAGGACACTGGAAAAAGCACAAATGGGCAAAGTGCCGCCACCTATTTTCGGAGACTCACAATGTGCATCGCCAGGATAGAGTATCTGCATAAAGAGTCCAGCATTGCGTCCCTTGACTAACTGATTTTCCTGGTGGCGTTATTAGTGCAGATGAGATTGCCGTTTGCTCCTTCCATTCGAATATCGTGAAACAACATTATTAACGACATGGAAGTGCTGGAGATGACTTTCCCCGTTAGTGCCACTGATTCCTGTTTCTTTTAATGTCTCACATTTCGCTGTTTCCATATATACGCACCTGACGTATGGGGAAATATTTCATCTGAGGCAACCATGTTTTGGATAGTTATTGGCAGAGAAGGCGAGATGACACATCTGAAATATTATGTGTAGCCCAAAGCGGCGTCATGTTGTACTCCTGTGCCACTAGGCGTCCGTATTTATCAGAAGCCAACCATTCAGAATTTCTAGCTTCAATTCGCTGAACAAGCCGTTCGAGCAGTATTTCTATTTGTTTTTGTAAAATGCTGGAACGATTAGGACTGTATTTCAACTGCACAAAACCCTAGAATCAAGGAAATCGGGCGCTGTTGCGCATAACCGGCCGGCTAAAAGTTTGGTAGCCGCGGGATGGGAGGGATTACGTGGCGCTCTGCGTGCTGTTAATAATGCATAGCTAATTGAATGGCCGGAACTGAATAAACGCGATAATCTGACAAAAGCGATAATTTGTCAGCAAAGAATTTATCTGCCCGGATCTGAAAACTACGCTCATGCTCTCGTCTGCCTCCCCCCCCCCCCTCCCCCTTACACATACACAAAACGTAACCCTAATATTATAAAAACTATATTGTGCTGAAGTTCTGTTGGCGTCTGGCATCAGAGAATATTCAGGAGAGAGGGAGTTCTGTTGGCGTCTGCCATAAGAGAATATGCAGGAAAGAGAAAGAAAAGTGTTGGTTGGTTGGTTGGTTTTGGGGAAGGAGACCAGACAGCGTGGTCATCGGTCTCATCGGATTAGGGAAGGATGGGGAAGGAAGTCGGCCGTGCCCTTTCAGAGGAACCATCCCGGCATTTGCCTGGAGTGATTTAGGGAAACCACGGAAAACCTAAACCAGGATGGCCGGACGCGGGATTGAACCGTCGTCCTCCCGAATGCGAGTCCAGTGTCTAACCACTGCGCCACCTCGCTCGGTAAAGAAAAGTGTAAAACAGTTTGTAGCTAAAGATAAAACTGTAGTAACATTCAAAGTATCGACGCTAATAAGCTACTTAATGTTCAGTATCCGCCTCTTGCGATTAGGGAAAGGACAGAAAACCTAAATATGGACGGCACACAGGGATCTGGAACGTCCTGCTACAGTGTTTATTCAGTCACTGCAAATAATCACTAGCTAACTTTCAAATATGTTGTACGTCAAATGGTTCGATAGCTCTTTGGATAGCTGATTCCATTTGTAAGAATAACACGTGCCGAGGTTCGGAGGAGATCTCGTTGGCGACTAGCATAGTGTAGTTGACCTTCATTATGTCACCGACAGAGATACATAGATTTTGATGGTCTATCTCTATTACTTTCTATGTTTTCGGACTGCAGTTCCTTAGGATTCTTCCAATGAATATATATATATATATATATATATATATATATATATATATATATATATATATATGTGTGTGTGTGTGTTTGTGTTTGAGAGAGAAAGATACACGTTGATTTTTTTTGACACTATTTAGTTATTTTCCTGCTTCAACAAATGTGTAGGAAGTTTACGTCCTGGACGTTGATGTCGTCAGAGAAGGATCTTGTCTGATAGCATAGTTCTTAGTGACCAAAACTGTTTCATGTCGATTACAGGTCGTATAATGTTATAATATGAAGAAGAACAGCTGATTTTTAAATCCTGTTCGTATAAGGAGAATCAAATGATAGCAAGACAAATAGAAAAGTAAGTAAACTGTTTATTATTTCAAAAGTAATCGCCATGACTGTTAGCACTACTGTGAGACAAGACGGCCAATGCCTTGACAGCAAAATGTTCGCAGTTGCTTACGGAAACAAATTGTACACAGGGGTCCACATCTTCGACTCCTTCGTCCGACATAAATCAACAGCCGCGGCTGTCTTTCTTCAGGACTCGAAAAATATGGAAGTCGCATGGGCGGGGGGGTCGGGCCTGTGTGAAAGATGTGTAAGGGATTCGCAGCGAAACTTCTGCAGCTTGGTCGAAACAACAGGCCATCCAGCTCCGGGAAAGTCATGATGATCGTTTACTTGGACTGCAACGCTCATTGACTTTCTACATCTACTCATCTACATCTATACTCAGCAAGCCACCTGACGGTGTGTAGCGGAGGGTACCTTGAGTATCTCTATCAGTTCCTCCTTCTATTCCAGTTGTGATAAACCTTTTGCATTTCCTTTATGTTTTCGTCTTCTTTAAAGGCAAAGAGAGAAGATGAAGCGGTAGCCCATCATAGAGCCTATGCCTACCGTCATGTATTTTTTGACTTTCAGTTGTTAAAAAACAGAGGATTTTTTCTGGTACCAGTAGGAGGAAGGAAGGATTCGCGCTCAGCTAGTGAACGAGTGAGAAGCACGCCATTTTTAGCGAGTAATTATAGACCGCCATTTTGGGGTCGCTATGAATAAGTGCATCGTTTAGAAAAATGCAGTATTGTTTTATGAACAGAAAGGTCGTGTAAGTTGCTATTTCAAATAGTACGATAATTACAAAAACTGAAGCCCACCTGTGTACTTTGGAAAATTACGAAGATCCGATAAGCTTAATGGGAACACGGTCAAGACTTCAAAGGTGAACAAGGCGACCAAACGTAGCATTATAAAGAATGGTAAGCACAAATCTACAGCGGAGAAAGAAACTACTTCGCCCTGCAAAATAATATGTAATGTAACATTACGAGTCAAGACAGCTGTAACGGAACTTGAATAGCGTAAAGTTATCGTTAAAAACGCACGCCGCCCGATTTGTTACGATTTGGTCGGTCATAATAGTAGTAATATGCTTTTGAATACAATTAAAATATAACGGCGATACCTGTTTAGCGTCATTGGAAATAATATGTAATAAATTAATGAGTAAGGTAGCCGATCCTTTAAGAAGAGGTAAAATTGGGCATATTAAGGTGTTTTGCTTTATATCAACTAACCCGATGATACGGCGTCTTCTTTTTCCGTTTACTCTTAAAAAAAAAAAAAAAAAGAAAAGAAAACAAGTAACGAAGTGCTAATTGTGCGTTGTGAAAAATATAGGGGCGAATTTTAAATAGCTACAGTGTATAATCAGACTAACAAATGGACATTCAGTTACGCGAAATAGCGGACAGTGAAGTGTGGTCATTAAATTGACTACACCTACAGGGCGGTCAATTCCAGGATAAGTCTATTCGCGTCTCACGAGGCACGCGGTATTGAGACCGGTTTTTTTTTTATTATATCACGGAGAGCGGGCTTCAATTTATAAAAAGGAGAAAAGCTGTATCATTATCATTGACTGTTGGTGTTATGCAACCAAAACTGTTCATCAAAGCGTTTCGGTGAATGAGTGGTGAATGCGAAATGAAACTGTGAACGAAGTTATGTTAAATAAAGCAGAAGAGACAAGACAGTTTGGTCGTATCTGCTATTATTCCATAAACCGTAACATTTATTCTCGTTGTACGAAGCCTTTATAGACGATCGTTATGACAATTTGCTTTGAAGGGATCTCGTTACGAGTTAAGTTTTGGGGACCTGGTCAACAGGGGATAGCTCGTAGATCTTAACTACTGCAGCTATTCTGGAATCAGGTGCTACCGTGACCGTTGTGTGTTGTCTATGGCTTAAGGTCATCATGTCTCATGCTCTAAGATCGACGCGCCTTTCCTCTTGGTATAACGGTGTCTCACGGTAACCACGACAACGCCGACGGCGAAGGAAGATACGGTAGAAGTGGCGCCACAACGTGCGGCTCGATCGAGGAGGATTGCTGCATCGAGTCGAGTGTCATCCGGATTCACGAACCCTAGAGTTGGAAAATATTGTAGCAGCCAGTGAGTCTGTCCAATGAAAGAGGTATTCTTCAATAATCGCTAAAAGTGAGCGATACTACCAGGTATGATTAAAATAACTGTATAATTATAAAAAAAAAGGAAGCTGAGACTTGTGATTTCGGTAGATAAATATATATAAATACATAGTGAGATTAAGTGTATGTCTTGGTAGTGAATAATCTTGTCAAAACGAACGAAAAGAATACATGATAATGTGCAGTTGAGTAGAGTAATGAGTAGAGAGAGAGAGGAAAGTGAAGAGGAAAGGGATGATGCATCCCATGAGCTCAATGTGGGACAGGAGACATGTACAGATAATAATACAGTTACTGATTTAGAGCCGTTAGGAGATTCAAATACAATGATAAGTAAGGTAAGCTGCGTGGGAGAACATAAAGATCTTGAGGTTTCGCAAGTAGATCAGCAAGTTTATCCTCAAAATGGAAATATTAATCAAAAAATGTTTGATATGCTGGTATCAATAAATACTCAAATGGGTGTAATGAATGGAATACTTGGTTCACTAGAAAAAGATAATAAGCAATTAAAAGAGGACAATCAAAAGTTAAATGAAAAATTTGAGGCCAAATTTGGTTCATTAGAAGTTAAAATGGATTCTTTGGAAAGCAAACTGAACACCTTTGATTATAAACTGGAAAATACTAAGAAAGAATTAAAGGCGGACTGGGAGACTCAATTAAATGCGAAATTTGGAGAACTAGATGTAGAGTTTTCTAACACCTTAGAAAGGCAATATAATAATTTAATGGGAAAACTTCATGACGTAGAAAAGAAATATGAGGTAGTTTCGAAGAGTTATGATGGCCTGTCCAATAGGATGGTTAAGTGTGAAAGCAGCTGTTTCAATGCTAGCGCACAGATAGAAGAGCTTTCGAAACAAATAGTCGAGTTTGAGTTTGATGCTCGTAAGGGGATTGACAAGTATTTAGTAGATCAAACTAAAAGACTTGACGAAGATCTATCTGAATGGATAGAAATAAAAGAAAATGAAATTGTAGACAAGGTTAAGACTACTATTGGATTCCAGCCAAATGAAAATATCAGTGAGCACCTAAGTAGAAATGATGAATTAATTAAGCTCTTCACTAGCTAATTTCAGAAATTAAAAGACAAAATAGTTGATGAGTTACCTAAATGGCAAAAGGAAACCAATCATAAATTGGCGGAGTTAGAACGAAAGTCATCACAAAATTTGTTGACAGAGGACGAACGTTCGGAGAATAGGTCGAAAAACAACCGAACATGTGATAATACGAAGTACAATTGTGGTGAAAATTTGCATTGGGAAGTTGATGATTCGGTTGGTAAAGATGATGATTCTTTTGGTCAGCGAGGATATTTGTCTTCTTTAAAGGTGGAGAACAGCATTTTAAAAAGTAGACAATTCCCAACATTCTCCACTGAAAAGAACAACCTGCATCCGAAAATCTTTATCAATAATTTCAAAAGAATATTTCCGCGTAGCTGGTCAGAACACGACCGACTTCAATTTATAGTATCCAAAATTACCGGAGAAGCCGCATTATGGGCCGCCGAAGTAAGTGAAAGTTGCCATACTTGCGCTGAGTTTGAACAACTTTTTTTGACTAAATACTGGTCGTCGAGTAAACAAGAGAAATTAAGAGAAGAGGTTTACCAACCTGAGTATTTTAACAGTAAAAGGAGTACTTTAAGGCAATATTTTGAAAAGTACATAAATATGACACGTTATTGGAGTGATCCAATTTCTCACAAGGAAGTGATCAGAATTTTGAAGGGAAGGTTGCCCATAAATATACGTGAAAAGTTAATAAATGCTCCTGACCACGACGTAGAACAATTCTTGTCGGTGATTGACTCTATATATATGATTATGGAAGACGCAAGACAAATGAGTAGTAATCAAATGTCGACTCACACTCATAGTAATACGAATAATTATAATAATAATTTAACGTATGATAATAATAATACCGAAAACCAGGTCAAACCCGCATCACAGGAGCGTGGACAATCTTCATCCTATGGTTGCAATAAAAACAATGATTATAATAAATATAGAAGAGATACTTACTGTGCTAGAGGTAAACCTCGATGTGGTGACGCGAATGTGCATAGTAGTGATATTAATAAGAGTAACAGGTACCCAAGTGATGAACCCAATTGCATTCGACCTTGGGAAGATAATTCGAAGCATAATGTTCATCGGCAGGATGAAACAAATGCCTCGAGTCCTCATCCAGCACAAGGAGTTATACCAATGGGCGAAGGAGCCTCCAATGTGCGACGGGGTGAATCCAATGTGCGACGGGGTGAATACCATAACTCGGATCATGCTGTACGGATTGTGGAAGTTCATGAACCTCCACCGATGACCCAACGAAATAGATTACACTAATACCATTCACCAAATGCCTTCCTAGGATGACTAGAAAGGAGAAGGAAGGCAGGCATCAATTTGAAGTGAGAGTATTAAGGTACAATAATGATCAGGATATAAGGAATGAGTTAATTGAAGAAAAACCTGAAGTTTCTAATAAATGCGGACAAATTTTACAGGCAATAATTCCAACAAGTATAAATAATGTTGATGTTGAAATATTAATTGATACTGGAGCAACTATTAGTGTCATGACGTTGGACTGTTTAAAACAGATAAGCCGAGGGGTAAAAATGCCCACTTTTCCTATCACAGGATGTACCGTGTCTGGCGCGTTCAGCGCAAAAATTCAAAAAGTTGTGAAACAGGTACGTGTTGACGTTACACTACAGGGGGCTCAAATAGAAAGTACATTCCTGGTTGTTCCTAAAATGACAGTACCATGTATCTGGGGTTTGGATTTTTTATGTGAGACCGGTGCAATCATTAATTTAGAGAAAGGTGAATGTACATTTAATTCCAATGGTAATGTTTTGACAGCCACCCTGAGAAAGGGCCGAGTAATTCCAAATCAATTGTGTATGAATCTAATGGTAAAATATGTCAGTATTGATGATGAAAATGTGTATGATATATGCCTTATTGAATGTTCTGAAGAAATGATGGATGAAATGTCATTGCAGGAAAAGGTGTTAGAATCAGAATATTTATCTGTTATCCAAAGGGATGAACTGTACTACTTGTTGGAAGCATATCAGTCAATTTTTAGTAAACGTCCGGGTATAATAAAAGACTTTGAATACCATATAAAGACGTATGCACATAAACCCTTTTGTCGTACTTCTTATTCTATCCCATGGACAAAGAAAGAAGTAGTCAGAAAGGAAATCAATAAAATGTTAGAATGGGGTATTATTGAGCCCTCAGATTCTGAATATTGTAACCCTCTTGTGGCGGTAATTAAACCCAATGGTGACATCAGATTGGTGTTGGATGCCAGAGAGATCAATAAGATCATTATATCTGTACAAACGCGACCGGATAACCTAGAAGAGTTAGTACAAAAGTTTTATGGTGCCCGCTTCTTAACTTCTTTTGATATGCGTAGTTCATATTGGCAAACTAGAATATCGAAAGAATCTAGAAAATATACTGCATTCGTTTTTCTGGGCCGAAGTTAGCAGTTTACTGTCATGCCATTTGGGTTGAAAATAAGCGGTGGTGTTTTCATATCGGCATTAGATACCGTACTGGGCAGAGACCTTTTGAATGAAGTTACTTTATATGTGGATGATTTGCTAATTGCTTCTGAAACTTGGGAGGAACATTTGGACTTATTAAGAAGAGTTTTTGCGAAATTTTTGGAATACGGAGTTACTGTAAATTTGAGCAAATCCAAGTTTGCTCATAACCAATTGAAATTTCTTGGACATATAATCACTCCTGAAGGGATAAAACCAAATCCTAAAAAGATGGATGCGATTAACAGATGTGCTTATCCAAAGAATAGAACGGAATTAAAGTCATTTATCGGCTTAGTTTCATTTTTTCGACGATTTTTACCCAATCAGTTAGGAAGCCAAGACTGTTTGTTACAGCTGTTAAGAAAAAATGTCATGTGGGAGTGGAATTCCGAATGCACGCAAGCTTTTGATAACATCCGCAATGCTTTGACTAATGCTCCACTGTTACATCATCCAAGACTTGATCAAGATTTTCATATTGCTGCGGATGCTTCTGAAACAGGATTGGGTGCCACTCTTTTCCAGATGGACAATCCAGAAGATATCAGTACCATCAAGATAATTGGGTTTGCCAGCAGAACACTCTCTAGCTGTGAACGTGCATATTGTACTACTGAATTGGAAGTACTGGCCGTGGTCTGGTCACTTAGAAAGTTTCGCTATTTTGTATATGGAAAGAAGATCATTGTATTCTGCGACCACAAAGCTTTATCTTTTATTTTAACAGGAAGGATGTTCCATTCACGTTTAACCCGGTGGGCCTTGCTACTGCAAGAATATGATATTACGCTCAAATACATCAGAGGGAAAGACAACATCATAGCCGATGCTCTTTCAAGACTACCGAAAAGAAAGAATGGCGACGAGTGTGAAGAACGGACTATTGACTTTAAAGTCATGAATTTATCAAGGCAATATTGTGAGAGGCAGATTTCACAGCTATCTCGAAGTCTTCCACAACTGCAAGAAGATGATAAGTTGTGGAAAGCCATTAGGCATGCTGTTGAAAGCAAAACGCTAAGTCACTCTCAAGAACAGTATCAATTAAAATCCGGAATATTGTATTGGAGGAAGGATGAAGAAGATGTTTGGAAAGTTTGTGTTCCAAATAAATATTTAGAATCATTAGTATGGTACACTCACTTGAATTGGGGTCATTTTGGTGCCGCTAAATGTACAGCCAAAATAGCACAATACTGCTATCATCCAAATTTGGGACGTATAGCTACAAATATTATTAATAAGTGCAAAATATGTCAGAAGACGAAACCCATAAACTATTGTCGGAAGATAGAATTACATCCTATCATCCCACAACAACCTTTAATGTTGGTGTCATGTGACGTCTGTGGGCCATGTCCCATGACACGTGGACGGTTCAAATATGTATTGGCTTTCTATGATCTCTTTTCAAAATATGTGAAATTATATCCTTTGAAAAATCTCCACGTTCGACCCATGTTACGCAAATTTATCAACAACTATATAACTGAGCTTGGCAAACCTATAATGATCTTGACAGACAACGCTGCTTATTATACAATCAAAGTATGGAGAGACACTACGAAAGAGCAAGGAATCCAGCACATCTACATCTCAAGATTTTACCCTTGTGGAAATCCGGCTGAAAGAATCTTCCGAGAGTTGAACCGATTTTTACGGACGTACATACCCAAACAACATTATAAATGGATGGATTGGATTTATGAATTTGAGAAAGTGTATAATGACTTACCACACTTATCGACAGGTTATTCACCTAACCAAATAGTATTTGGTGAAAGTATTGTGCCAGAATGGATGAAGAAATTACCTGCAATAGAACAAAAGATTACCAAGAAAGAAGATATGGTGAAGAAGGTCTACAAAAACCTGAAGCATCAAGCACAATTGAGAAAAACCCGTTTTGATAAAAATGTGAAGAAAGTAGTCACATATGATGTAGGGGAAGAAATTTTATTGAGAAATCACCCAAAAGCATCAACCAGGAAAAGACTGAATAAGAAATGGCAATATTTATATACAGGTCCATATAAAATAATGAAAATACCTCATGAAGGGAGCTACCTCCTGGCAGATTGTGATACTGATGTAATTAAAGGCTTGTTCCCTCACATAGACCTGAAGAAGTATTATCAATAATGAGCAAAATATAGATTCAAGAAACACTGAATGATACCAAGACTACACTCAGTGGACTAAATAAAAGCACCAATGGATAAATACGTACTTATACTAACTTACAAAGAAAATTAAAGAATGTACCGACAATTTCCATGAGATACCTTCTTGGTATCAGCAACAATGACGACGCTGAAATACGATTTATCCTCTCACCGAACAGCGAGGATGGATGATTTGAAAGTGGAATTAAGAGGAAAAGAAAAGGACCAAATCCTCTCTGGTTAAACAAGTGGCCTGATAAGGGTTTTGGCCTAGGATGCCAATCGTCGAACCCGTCTGTGATCCCTGCCTTGCACAGTGGGTTGAAGAACTGAGGGCTTCATCCAAGAAAAAAAAAATGTGGTGTGAATATGAAGTGATTAGTGCGAAGTGCTTCTAAGACAACCTATAAACAAATGTGGAATTTAGTTAAGGGCATTTTGTCTAGGCCCATTAACTCAACTTAAATATTGTAGAATGTATGTACTGAATCTGAGAGTGAGTGTATTCGCCGAAACAAATACCCTCTCCTGTCACAGTACACACAAAAAAAAAAATAAGCCTGTTCTGTCTGGAACCCTCTTCAAGACATCACAGTCTGGGGGGCCGTGTAACATTACGAGTCAAGACAGCTGTAACGGAACTTGAATAGCGTAAAGTTATCGTTAAAAACGCACGCCGCCCGATTTGTTACGATTTGGTCGGTCATAATAGTAGTAACATGCTTTTTAATACAATAAAAATATAACGGCGATACCTGTTTAGCGTTATTGGAAATAATATGTAATAAATTAATGAGTAAGGTAGCCGATCCTTTAAGAAGAAGTAAAATTGGGCATATTAAGGTGTTTTGCTTTATATCGACTAAGCCGATGATACGGCGTCTTTTTTTCCGTTTACTCTTAAAAAAAAAAAAGAAAAGAAAACAAGTAACGAAGTGCTAATTGTGCGTTGTGAAAAATATAGGGGCGAATTTTAAATAGCTACAGTGTATAATCAGACTAACAAATGGACATTCAGTTACGCGAAATAGCGGACAGTGAAGTGTGGTCATTAAATTGACTACACCTACAGGGCGGTCAATTCCAGGATAAGTCTATTCGCGTCTCACGAGGCACGCGGTATTGAGACCGGTTTTTTTTTTATTATATCACGGAGAGCGGGCTTCAATTTACAAAAAGGAGAAAAGCTGTATCATTATCATTGACTGTTGGTGTTATGCAACCAAAACTGTTCATCAAAGGGTTTCGGTGAATGAGTGGTGAATGCGAAATGAAACTGTGAACGAAGTTATGTTAAATAAAGCAGAAGAGACAAGACAGCTTGGTCGTATCTGTTATTATTCCATAAACCGTAACATTTATTCTCGTTGTACGAAGCCTTTATAGACGATCGTTATGACAATTTGCTTTGAAGGGATCTCGTTACGAGTTAAGTTTTGGGGACCTGGTCAACAGGGGATAGTTCGTAGATCTTAACTACTGCAGCTATTCTGGAATCAGGTGGTACCGTGACCGTTGTGTGTTGTCTATGGCTTAAGGTCATCATATCTGATGCTCTAAGATCGACGCGCCTTTCCTCTTGGTATAACGGTGTCTCACAGTAACCACGACAACGCCGACGGCGAAGGAAGATACGGTAGACTAATACGAACTTATTTCCAGGCATAGCTCAGTTTATTGTGCTTGTCATTCATGCCGAAAAATTAATCTCATTAATTCAATACATTTTTAAAAAGCCACGCATTTCAACATTTTATTATCATCTATTCCATTATTTTATTATATTATACAGTCTCGCATTGTTCGGGAAAAGAAAGATTGTCGGTATGCCTCTGTGTGGGCTCTAATCTGTTTTTATCCTCAAGGTCTCTTCGCGACATATAAGTAGGAGGGAGTAATATACCGCTTGACTCCTCGATGAAGGTATGTTCTTCAAACTTCAACAAAAGCCCGTACCGAGCTACTGAGCATATCTCTTGCAGAGTCTTCCACTGGAGTCAATCTATCATCTCCGTAACGCTTTCGCGATTACTAAATGATCCTGTAACGAAGCGCGCTGCTTTACGTTGGATCTTCTCTATCTCAGTACAAGTGTACTGTAACCTACTGTCTTTGTTTTCGGACTGCAGTTCCTTAGGATTCTTCCAATGAATCTCAGTCTGGCATCTGCTTTACCGACGATTAATTTTATATGGCCATTCCATTTTAGATCATGGCTCTGAGCACTATGGGACTTAACATCTAAGGTCATCAGTCCCCTAGACGTAGAACTACTTGAACCTAACTAACCTAAGGACATCACACACATCCATGTCCGAGGCAGATTTCGAACGTGCGACCGTAGCAGCAGCGCGGTTCCGGACTGAAACGCCTAGAACCGCTCGGCCACAACGGCCGGCATTTTAGATCACTCTTAATGCCTACTCCCAGATAATTTTTGGAATTAACTGCTTCCAGTTGCTTACCTGCTAGATTGTTTGCTAAATGATAAAGAACCTTTCTTTTTATGTATTCGCAGCACATTACACTTGTCTATATTGAGATTCAATTGCCATTCCCTGCACAATGCGTCAATTCGTTGCAGATCCTCCTGCATTTCAGTACAATTTTCCATTGTTACAACCTCTCGATATACTAGAGCATCATCCGCAAAAAGCCTCAGTGAACTTCCGATGTCATCCACAAGGTCATTTAGGTATATTGTGAATAGCAACGGTCCTATGACACTCCCCTGCGGCACACCTGAAATCACTCTTACTTCGGAGGACTTCTCTCCACTGAGAATGACATGCTGCGTTGTTATCTAGGAACTCTTCAATCCAATCACACAATTGGTCTGATAGTCCATATGCTCTTACTTTGTTCATTAAACGACTGTGGGGAACTGTATCGAACGCCTTGCGGAAGTCAAGAAACACGGCATCTACCTGGGAACCCGTGTCTATAGCCCTCTGAGTCTCGTGGACGAACAGCGCGAACTGGGTTTCACACGATCGTCTTTTTCGAAACCCACGCTGATTCCTACAGAGTAGATTTATAGTCTCCTGAAAAGTCATTATACTCGAACATAATACGTGTTCCAATATTCCACAATTCTTTCTGAAACACGGCCCCACCAATCAACGCACAGCGGTACGTAGACACTTTGGAAAAATTGAAGCGTGTCATCAAGTCCAAACGCCCAGGACTGTTGACTGATGGCATCATTCTGTTCCAGGATAATCTCCGTCTACATGCTGCCAAAGTTGTTTCGCCTACGCTGCAGAAGTGTCGCTGGGAAACCCTTACTCTTCGTCCACACAGACCCAATCTCTTCCCATGCGATACCCATATTTTTGGAGTCCTGAAGAGATATTCGTGGCCATCGGACGAAGAGGTGCACCCCTGGGTACAACCGTGGTTCCATAAGCAACCGAAATGTTTTTTCATGGAGACATTACCTGTCTCGTCTCGTTGTGGGATAAATGTATTATCAGTTATCATGATTTCTTCTGAAAGAATAAAAAGTTTAGGTACTTTTTTCCATCCGTCTCGTTTGCCTTTGACTGTCCCTTACAGATGTAGAGGTCATATTGTATTGTTAGGTGGGGATTACCTTAGCCGTTCAGACACAAAAATTGGACGGATGTTCTTTACTTGCACCCACTAGCAACTGCTCTGTGTAGTTGACTGTGACTCATGCATATTTCATGTAGTGTCGAGTTTGCGTTGCTAATAATAATACACAATATTTTTCTACATCGAGGAAAGACGGAAGTAGGGAGACGCACTCAGACTAGATTTATTAATGCTATGAAATGTCGTGGCATATTCATATAAACAATGTCAGAATTCGCCGGACTGGTGAGCATCAACAATATCATATGCCTTCGCGCCACAGGACACTGGTCAAGACATTGGCTGTTACGCTGGTGGTCTGAAGTATACGCTATAGTAGGGAGCAGCGGGATTGGCTATTGGGAGGGAATGTCAATTCTCGCAGTTCTATTCTTCTCTTCGTCTGTAACTGGCCCTTGGCCCTGTCCGGCATTGTTCGCCACCCTACGAGCACACTGTTGCCAGAATGTCATTCTTGTCACATCTGCCGTCCGTGTAACATCACACTACCAGGCAATTACATTCCACTTACAGGGTTTGTGTAACACAAAGCTTCATTCATGCTGCTGTTGGCTTAGTTTTCCAACTTTGTTGCTATCGATCCTTCATTTTGCGTTCTGTGGATAAAAGGGTTGTATCTTTGTGAAAGGATCCGTGGTTTTCATTGCGTACTATTGCTGTTCTTGTTTAGGAGTTAAGACAATTGCGTTTCAGCACACATGGAGCCAAGCAAAGGGGGTCATATACGGGGTGTACGATTGCACATCAAGAATTAAAAATACGAAAAATTTACTGGAGGAAGCGTGGATGACATTGTGGAATACGAGGTTAAGCCCGTACACCATCCGAAAAATTGACAAGAAAATTACGTTCTGAAGAAAGCGTCCGATAAAGTTGCATTGAGAGCATTGTCATTGTTTCAAATGACTCTAATGACTCCTCGGACACCCTAGGATACTGTTAATTCTTCACAGGAGGACAATTAGACAACAATAAATGACATTAACGCTATGTTTCCTGTATTTTCTCTTTTCCAAAGATGTAAACACTGTTCCCTCCGTCCACTTCCTTCCCTGCCATTTCCCCTTCCCAAAAACCTACCAATAGCATGCAGAACAGCCGCCATAGTAAAGTAACTGTGCCTGCGCGTTCGTCAACGTTAGTTGCCTTGTAGATATTTAGGACAGTTCACATTGAGACACGAACAATCTCGGTAACTTCAACAATGGTGCGATTATGGGCGAGTGGAAACACGACAGTTCTTTTCCGCAGTTCTGTAACGTCTCGGTGTCGACCTATGTTAACTACACTGATTCTGTACAACTGACTGGCACACACTACTTCACTTCTATGAAGTCCAGTGGAGTGGAAGATCACATGATCGCCTGGTACCAGTTCTACTCCATCTATAGCGCTGCAGTTTGACGTGTGTGTCTCTTATGATTGCGACTCTTGTTTTGTCTGGTGAGTTTATGTTCAAATGTGTGTGAAATCTTATGGGACTTAACTGCTAAGGTCATCAGTCCCCTAAGCTTACACACTAATTAACCTAAATTATCCTAAGGACAAACACACACACACCAATGCCCGAGGGAGGACTCGAACCTCCGCCGGGACCGGCCGCACAGTCCATAACTGCAGCGCCTCAGACCGCTCGGCTGATCCCGCGCGGCGGAGAGTTTATGTTTTGGTACTTGCGCTGTAGTGGTGTGCACGTTAGAAGGCGGCCGCGTGATGCGTTCTGTACAGAGAGAGATGAAGAATTCTGTGCAGCTTTGCCAATGTGCTCTGTCTGTGTCCCACGCCTCACGCTCCATCCGATGGCTACCATGGTAAGTGGCAATGCTGCGGTGAGCGCCACACGGAGAGATTGTTTCTGCTATTGGCTCTGCCTAAGAGCATTTATATTCCCATAAGATTATTTGTGTCGCTTCTTAATCCTTTCGCTGCTACGGATGTATGTAAACGTCCAGCTGCGCCGTTCCTCGGGTGCTGTGGACTTGTATACCTGCACCACTTGTGTTTCCCTACAGTGCTATTGACGTCTGTATGCGTCCTGAGGCGCTGACGCCTCACTGCTACGGACGAGATACATCCACATCTCAGAGAATAAAAAAAAAAAAATTCGAGTAATTATCATTGAATATATTTGCCTCTTCGCATGGTATCGTTTGAGGAAAAAAAAAAAAAAAAAAAAAAGAAACACACACACGGTTCGTGTTTTGAATCATTTGTGAAATATGATGATTCTTATGACCACGTGATTCACTATGTGTAAGGACAGAAATGAGCACATCGCGTACGCATATGAAAGTCAATAACTCAATAACGAAATGGCATATTGTTCTGCTCTCAGTTTTAAATAAAATTTCGGTATCTTGTCTATATTTAAAACAAAAAATACGCAAAGTTTAAGAAATACGTTTTTATCTCTGCGACCTCTTTAAAATTTCTTCCAGTGTTTTATTTAATTTGATGCAGCATACCAAGTATGACCTATAATGAAATGAAATTGAGTTCTTTAACGAGCGAAGATGTCAGACTGTAGGCACAAAGATCAGTTTTTTTCGTCTAATGGTTTTGTTAAAGTCGGATGATAAGTGTTTCATATCGGCCGGAACGTCGTCTATCAGCTCGGACAGGGCGTGTGGTGAACAGTACAGCCGTAACAAGAGCCGCCCTCAGCGAGGAACACAGACAGCGCATCTGTAGCGTAAGGGTTAACGTAATACTTGCCTTAAAGATGTTTCCTTGTTGCACTGTAATTTCGCTTACGAAACAAGCACGTTTTCATGTTCCGAACATTTTTCTTCGCAGTTTCCATGTCGTTTGCCCTTATTGCTGTGGAGCGCAATCAGTGCAATAAAGACAAACAATATGAAAATTGTGAAGAAAAAACCATTATCTCGAACGTGAAAACGTGCTTATGTTTCGTAAGTAAAGTTATAGTGCAACCCTCAGCATGTGACTAGATGAGAGGAAACTCAGATGCCAATCAAAGACACGAAGAATCATCGCTCTGAAGATACCTTAAAGGAAATGGCGAAACGTGTCTAGAAGAAACAAAACACACTGCAGCAAGAAAAGGCGGTTTTTATTTGCAGAACGAATGTTTCTGTGTTTGCTGCGGATGATGGCCACGCAAACTTACTTGTCAGGTCAGACATATTTTAACATTTTAGCATGCACTTGAGAATTGCTAGAGGTGCGACAATAAAGTAATGACACTGATGTGAAAAAAAAGATGCTTATCGTTTTAGTCAAGTTTAGTGTTGTCTCCTTCAAAATAATTCCCTTCTGATTGCACACACTTTTTTCCAGCGCTTCTGCCATTGATTGTAACATTTCTGGAACTCATCTTCTGTAATATCCTCCAAGACCCTCGTCACAGCTTTTTGGACATCTTGTGTTGTTTGAAAATGGTGCCCCTTGACCGCCGTTTTGACTCTTGGAAATAGAAAAAAGTCGCACGGAGCGGTATCTGATGAATAAGGTGGCTGTGGTAGTACTGAAATTGGCTTTCAGGTTAAAAATTCTGTACTGACAGAGCAGTATGGGATGGCGCAGAATTATCGTTATGTAGAATTTTCAGTTATTATTAGACGAACCATTTCTCGATTGATTTTCAATTCTTCTGCAATCATTTTCACGGATAATCTTCGATCAGATCGTACGAGTTCACGTACCCTGGCAGAGCTGACATCCGTCCCTGAGGTGGTTAGTCATCTACTGCGGTCTTCATCTTCAACATTCGTTCTCCCTTCATTAAACATTTAATGCCAACGTAAAACTTGAGCTCTTGACATAACCTCCTCTCCAAAAGCCTTCTGAAGCTTACCATAAGTTGTCGTCGCGTTTTTACCCAAGAAATGGCATACCGTTGCACAATACTATGCGGTTCCATTTCTGTGACGAGAGACACAAACAGGTGTTAACTTATTACACCACAACTCACGACTGATCAGTTTCATCGATGTGCCGCTTGGACTAGAAGCAGCTTGTAGACCAAGATCAAAGATATTGTGCCTACGCTAGCCTGCAGGGATGCCACATCTTGCAAAGAAAGTCAGTCTCATTAATTTATTGTCGCACCTCGTACAAAGCCGGAATCATGATTGTGTAAAATAAAGTAAGAATGAACAGTCAAATGGCGGAAATGTCTTTCAAAAAATAATATTTGCCGTGTCTGCTTTATGCCATCCAGTTAGCCGGCCGCGGTGGTCTAGCGGTTCTAGGCGCTCAGTCCGGAACCGCGGGACTGCTACGGTCGCAGGTTCGAATCCTGCTTCGGGCATGGATGTGTGTGATGTCCTTAGGTTAGTTCGGTTTAAGTAGTTCTAAGTTCTAGGGGACTGATGATCACAGATGTTAAGTCCCATAGTGCTCAGAGCCATTTTGAACCATCCAGTTAAACGCTACAGTGCATAAGTAGCCTCACCATACGGAAAATGACATGGAAATCAGTGTTAAATTGTTGTGTACATAGTTCCGCGTAGTCAGCGCGTACACACAACTTTCCCACTAGAGCGTGCCCCGCTAAGCACAACAGCGCAGGCACAGGGCTCGTCCGGCTCCGCACTACGAGATGGCGCTGCCATAGAGACGGACCAAATTCTGCTTCTGCCGATCCGCTTATTAATATGTAACGCAGCCAATGAAATTGCTGCTAACATAGAACCTTTTCTCCTCACGGATCAAACTCGCGCAGTGATATATGAATGCGCGAGGTATTATAACGAGTGTACAGACCTCTGATTAGTCAGTCTGCATTTGTCTACACCAGTCTGTACCAGTCTTCATTAGTCTGTGCCAGTCTGTACGAGTTCTACATTTGTCTGTACCAGTCTATAGTCAAGTTTCAATCTGCGCCTAATAGGATTACCATATTCCTGTCTGTACCAGTGTATAGTCAAGTTTCAGTCTGCGCCTAATAAGATTCAAAATGGTTCAAATGGCTCTGAGCACTACGGGACTTAACATCTATGGTCATCAGTCCCCTAGAACTTAGAACTACTTAAACCTAACTAACCTAAGGACAGCACACAACACCCAGCCATCACGAGGCAGAGAAAATCCCTGACCCCGCCGGGAATCGAACCCGGGAACCCGGGCGTGGGAAGCGAGAACGCTACCGCACGACCAAGAGATGCGGGCGCCTAATAAGATTACCATATTCCTGTACATAGCCATGAAGATAAATGTGTAGACACTTTTGTCAAGTGTCAGAGATATATGTGAGAATAAGATTAACGTATCAATACCAAAAGAACTTCAGATTGTCAATTGTAAATAGCATCCAGAACCAAGTTAAGTAATTTTTATGCTTGTTATTATTTTAATAAATGTGTGTGAAAAATTAATCAAATTCTGTTTAAAGTTGGTCACCGTCAATCTGCTACTCTAACCGTGCAAGTGGCATTTCTATCGTCTGACCTAACGACAGAAGATAAACATGCCACGATAAGAGTGGTACACTGCTCCATATCACAGCACATTACCCCACTCTCTTCCTTCTTGTGTTCACAACACTATAGTGTGTGCTAATGAACTCGGTAGGAAAGACGGATCTTTCCTTGGTGAAGATGAACAGAGGTTCAAATGGTTCTGAGCACTATGGGACTTAACTTCTGAGGTCATCAGTCCCCTAGAACTTATAAGGCACTCCATCTCCAGGCCACAAGTGGCCTACCGGGACCCTCCGACCGCCGTATCATCCTCAAGGGAGGCTGCGGATAGGAGGGGCGTGGGGTCAGCACACCGCTCTCCCAGTCGTTATGATGGTATTCTTGACCGAAGCCGCTACTATTCGGTCGAGTAGCTCCTCAATTGGCATCATGAGGCTGAGTGTACCCCGAAAAATGGCAACAGTGCATGGCGGCTGGATGGTCACCCATCCAAGTGCCGGCCACGCCCAACAGTGCTTAACTTCGGTGATCTCACGGGAACCGGTGTATGCACTGCGACAAGGCCATTGCCCCATAGAACTTAGAACTACTTAAACCTAACTAACCTAAGGACATCACGTACATCCATGCCCGAGGCAGGATTCGAACCTGTGACCACAGCAGTCACGCGGTTCCAGACTGTAGCGCCTAGAACCGCTCGGCCACCCCGGTCGGCCGATGAACATAGGAAAATTTTCTTTATAATTGGGTCACAAGCACGTTCCATAAGAAAAACCGTTCATCTGAATGTAGTGTAAAGCCTGGAGAATGGAAGTCCTCTAGCGCCGGTGCGTAAGCAGTTTATTCGAGGCATGTGGTTACGACTTTGGGTACTGTCACAGATCTGCCTTTCTGGTGAGTGCCAGCGAGGCCGGCTCTCCCGTGGAAGTGTGCAAACGCCTGCCCCTTTCGCAGTCGATTTGCCGCAAATTCCGCGCCATAAGCTTTGACGGCCCTAATGACCGAGATATCACCGCGTCGTAAAACTGCACGGCGGAGATGGGCCGCGAATGCCCTCGACCCGAGCCCCGAGTTGTGGAGGGGAGGGGGGGGGGAGGGGCAGCGACCGGGCCGCAATCTCGGCGGCGTCGGCGGGGAGCGTGAAGCGTCGCGTCGCGCTGCAAGCGCGAGAGCTGTGTTATCGCGGTGGTCGCGCGGGATGGGAGGAGGACGTGGGACGGGGAATGGGTGTGAATAGATGGGGGCGGGGGAGGACGAGTGGGGGCGAGCGGGGGCGGAGAACAGGGGATGGCGGCGGATGTTGCGGCGCCGGCGAGCGATGGAGCGGAGGCCGGAGGCGCGCGCTACATTTCCGGCGCGACTGCACCGCCGCGCCGCACCGCGCCGCGCCGCGCTACAACGCCCAGCGGGGGCTCTCGAGGGCCCTCGGCGCACAGTGCGGCGCGAGCTGAGGCTCTGCCGGCGACTACACAGCAGCTCGCACAGTCGGAAAGCAGAACTGTGCTGCACAGCGTTTACGAAGACCATTCTGGAAGTCGCTCTATCCCATGCAGCAACATCCACGTCATACTAGAACGGAAGGACCCAAGCAGAAATTGGAAATATTAAATTAGACATTGACAAATGTATTCACGGGTGAGGGTACTGCTGTACCGACGTTTGATCGGTGAACAGACATAGATATCAATATTAGCAGCCCCAGCATCGGAAAACAATTCAGACAGTGAACTCCACTACTGGCCATTAGAATTGCTACATCAAGAAGAAACGCAGATGATAAATGGGTATTCATTGGACAAATATATTATACTAGAACTGTCATGTGATTACATTTTCACGCAATCTGGGTGCATAGATCCTGAGAAATCAGTACCCAGAACAGTCACCTCTGGCCATAATAACGGCCTTGATACGCCTGGGCATTGAGTCAAACAGAGCTTTGATGGCGTGTATAGGTACGGCTGCCCATGCAGCTTCAACACGGTACCACAGTTCATCAACAGTAGTGACTGGCGTATTGTGACGAGCCAGTTGCTCGGCCACCATTGACCAGACGTTTTCAACTGGAGAATGTGCTGGCCAGGGCAGCAGTCGAACATTTTCTGTATCCAGAAAGGACAGTACAGGACCTGCTATATGTGGACGTGATTTTTCCTGCTGAAATGTAGGGTTTCGCAGGGATCGAATGAAGGGTAGAGCGACGGGTCGTAACACATCTGAAATGCAACGTCCACTGTTCAAAGTGCCGTCAATACGAACAAGAGGTGACCGGGACGTGTAACCAATGGCACGCATACCATAACGCCGGGTGATACGCCAGTATGGCGATGACGAATACACGCTTCCAAATTGCGTTCACCGCGATGTCGCCAAACACGAATGCTGTAAACAAAACCTGGATTCATCCGAAAAATTGACGTTTTGCCATTCGTGCACCCAGGTCCGTCGCTGAGTACACCATCGCAGGCGCTCCTGTCTGTGGTGCAGCGTCAAGGGTAACCGCAGCCATGGTCTCCGAGCTGATAGTCCATGCTGCTGCAAACGTCGTCGAACTGTTCGTACAGATAGTTGCTGTCTTGCAAACGTCCCCATCTGTTGACTCAGGGATCGAGATTTGGCTGCACGATCCGTTGGAGCCATGCGGATAAGATGCCTGTCATCTCGACTGCTAGTGATACACGGCGTTCCGTATTACCTTCCTGAACCCACCGATTCCACATTCTGCTAACAGTCATTGGATATCGACCAACGCGAGCAGCAATGTCGCGATACGATAAACCGCAATCGCGATAGCCTACAATCCGACCTTATCAAAGTCGGAAACGTGACGGTACGCGTTGCTCCTCCTTACACGAGGCATCACAACAACGTTTCACGAGGCAACGCCGATCAACTGCTGTTCGTGTATGAGAAATCGGCTGGAAACTTTCCTCATGTCAGCACGTTGTATGTGTCGCCACCGGCGCCAACCTTGTGTGAATGCTCTGAAAAGCTAGTCATTTGCATATCACAGCATCTTCTTCTTGTCGGTTAAATTTCGCGTCTGTAGCACGTCATCTTCATGGTGTAGCAATTTTAATGGCCAGTAGTGTAGGTATCATTTTCCGTTATATTTTTACTTTGAACACGCTACAGAATTAGCTCTTTTCCTTGCTCATATTCAATGAGAATGTCTTGCGTAGCGAATTGTTCGCCGTGACTGGAAAAGAGCGCTGGTATTTGGAAATTTGTGGTAAGATCTTATGGGACCAAACTGCTGAGGTCATCGATCCCTAAGCTTTCGCACTGTTTAATCGAACTTAAACTAACTTAGGCTAAGGACAACAGACACAACCATGCCCGAGGGAGGACTCGAACCTCCGATGGAGGAGCCGCGCGGACCGTGACAAGGCGCCTAAGACTGCGCGGCTACCTCGCGCGGCGGAGCTCTGATCTCTCATGCTTACAAAAATGCTAAAATCTGGACATACACAATTGCTGTTGTTGTGGTCTTCAGTCTTAAGACTGGACTGGCGTGCTACTATATCCTGTGCAGGCCTCTTACTGCAACCCACATCGTCCTGAATCTGCTTACTGTATTCATCGCTTGGTCTCCCTCTACAATTTTTATCCCTTACGCTTCACTCCAGTACTAAAGTGGTGATTCGTTGATGCCTCAGAACGTTTCATATCAACCATCCCCTCTTTTAGTCGTGTTCTGCCAAAAATTTCTTTTCTTCCCAATTCTATCAGTTCCACATTTGTTATACGATTTATCGACCTAATCTTTCAAATTCTTCTGTACTACCACATTTCAAAAGTTTCTATTCTCTTCTTGCCATAGCTGTTCATCGTTCACGTGTCACTTCCACACCAGTCTACACTCCAGACAAATACGTTAGGAAAAACTTCCTAAGACTTAAATCTACATCCAATGTTAATAAATTTCTCTTCTTTAGAAACACGTTTGTTGCAATTGCCAGTCTACATCTTATATCATCTCTACTTAGACCATCATGAGTTATTTTACTACCCAAATAGGAAAACTCATCTACTGCTTTTAGTGTCTGATTTTCTAATCTAATTCCTTCAACATTGCCTGATTTAATTCGTCTTCATTCAATTATCCTTGTTTTTCTTTTGTTGGTGTTGTTGGAATGACTTCACATTTTAATATAAATATCACTCAACAGCTATCAATCAGTCATTCTAGAATTATTAAAAACAATTTAAATCAAAATAAAAGACTGACGAAAATGCAGACGAAGCACTTCGGAAGCGTTCGGGTCACGCCTTTTCTGGTATGGCGCGAGGATTGTTTCGGGCTGTTCGTCACTCTGGATTAGGCAGTCGAGAAGAACAGACATTTTGTCTGTCGTAGGAGGTATTTCAAATTTTTACTTAATTTGCTGTTCGTCGCTCTGAATTAGGCAGTCGAGATGTACAGTCATGTTGTCTGTGGCAGGATGTGTTTGCCCGTATCCAGTATTAAAACATTCACTCCGGTAGTCATGAGGCACAGACGCGTGCCAGAAAAAGGGTAAAGATACATTTTCGTAAACACTGTGTTTGATCATGTACTTTGCTGTATCAGAAGGTGTTGTATTAAGATCATGTAGTCTTCTCGTGTGGCTATATTAAAATATGTGAGTGGCATTCCAAAGAAGTGATACATTATTTCAGAACAGGACATCGCTAAAAGTCAGTTTCAGCCTCAAGATACAGAACCTACGACCTGCGTGCTGTTTTCTCGGCTGGGGACATCAACTTGAAGACAGCAGGTTAGTGAACTATAACAGAACCTACGTATTCCACACAGTGCAGTGGAAACAACTAGGCGTCTGCTCAGTGACACGTCATCTGCAGTAATGCAGAGGAGGTAAAGGAGGATGATCGTTATTAACACCAACAATCAATTCGTTATTCCTTTCTTGCCGTAGGGTGGATGAAGACGAGCAGTCCAATGAAGTTTTGTGATCTCCTCTCGGGTGTGTAGTCTTGTGTGAGGCCTTGCGTTGTCATGGGGAACTTCGTCTACATTTTTATGGCGACGAACACACTGAAGTCCAACACTGCGGAAGTCACAGCTGTGTGCGGCCGTCCGGCACGTACGAGATCGAAGAGGTGTGCTTGATCTTGTTCCGATGATGTCAGACGCCCCGTCCAAAGACTCACCGTGCTTTTGTTCACTGCCAGTTTTCCGTAGGCATTCTGCAAACGCCTACGAATAGCTGCGATGCTCTGATTTGCCGCAAAAGAAACTGAATGACAGCTCTCTGCTTGGGACGTACCACCGTTACAGACACCATTTTGAAAGCTACGTATGACGCCGCTAACAATCCGAACTTCATGAAACTGTAGGGGCTGAAGCGGGAACATTCCATGATGTCGAACAACAAATTCCTCACTTTTTCCAAACGAAACTGTGCGAGAAAAAAATGTGTTGCTTAACTTACTTAACGCCCCTCGTATTTCAGAATTACTTGCCAGGCTGGTACAGGGCCATAATTAATTTTCACTCGGGAAAGTTGTGAATCAGTGTGCGATTGAAATGACGCTGCTCAGCCATACCGGAAGTGGTACAGAGAACAAAGCGGTTGTTCCCCCCATTGAGATGTACAGGTAGATTCCGCCTTCCTCGGTTTTTGGAAGGCGCTCGATGCAGTACCATATCGTCGGCCATTAACGAAGTTGTGACTATACGGAGAAGCTTCCCAGATACGAGATTGGCTACAATGGAAACACTGGAGGGTGAATCATCCACAGAACCACCAATGAAAGTAACATCGGGTGTACCCCAAGGAAGCGTAAGAGAAACTCTACTTTTCTCAAGATGCATAAGCTATTTGTCACATAGGATCAGCTGCTTTATATGCTTGTTCATTGTTGTCTACAGGAAACTATAGTTTTTGGACGATTGTAACCAAATGCAGAAGGTTCAAAAATGGTTCAAATGGCTCTGAGAACTATGGGACTTAACTTCAGAGGTCATCAGTCCCCTAGAACTTAGAACTACTTAAACACACAGCCTTGCCCGAGGCAGGATTCGAACCTGCGACGTAGCGGTCGCGCGGTTCCAGACTGTAGTGCCTAGAACCCCTCGGCCACCCCGGCCGGCTCAAATGCAGAAGGACTTGGAAAAAGTTTCCACTTGGTGTAATGAATGGCAGCTGTCTTCAAATGTGGACAAATGCATTGTAACGCCTGTAACAAACGGCAGATAAGCGATGGTATACTGTTACAAGAGTACTGGTGAACATTTTAAGCACGTCTCAACATGTAGGTATTTAGGTTTAGTTCTGAAAAGTGATCTCGTAATATTAGTATTGGGGAAGACAAGCTGAAGACTTACATTTGTTTGGAAGGAGTCTAGGAAAGTGCTGTCCATCTCCTGGTGTGACTAATTTTTTAATATTGTTCCAGCATTTAGAGTCTTCATTTAGTAGTTTTAACAATAAATATTTAACGGTGTCTGAGACGGTCTGTTAAGATCGTAAATGGTGAGTTGAGAACATAAATACGTATCTTTGGAAGAAAGACGACACAGTTCTCTTGATAGCGTTTTGGGTGCATATGGGAAACCTGTGTCTGAAGAAGACTGCGTCCGGTACACTCCTGCCATTATACATCCCGTGTGAGGTTGATGAGAATAAGATGAGGAGGGAAGTTTGGGGCACACACAGAGTCATATACGCTGTCACTTTTCCTGGCTCAGTATGCAAATGTACTGGGAAAGATTACCATAATATTGGTTTGATGTACCATCCACCATGCACTGTACAGTGGCATTCTAAGTATATATATGTGGTTAGAAATAAACATAAACGAGAATATATACTGAAACCCAACTGTCGTTTTAGAAATCTAATAACTCAACCTAAATAAGTTCTATTTCCGAGTTGTTCACAGTCGTTTTTTCAGTAAGCCCTTGTAAATACAGATCTGATACTTGTGTCGCGGCAACGGTTTAACCTCCGCAAGCGGAGCGAATACAGACTCTCGAGTGTAAGAAATAAATGATAGTGATGTTGATTATTTAGTACTATGAAAAATTAAATGAATTACAGAGAGCATAGATTATCAACCCTTAGTGAGAAAGAGATTTCCGTAAAGGAAATCACCCGTCTCCTACATAACTTCGCGCAGTTTGTGTAATCTAGAACAACTCTTCACTTAAGTATATAAACAGCAATCTCTCTATACCAACAACAATCTCTCAAAACAAAACGAATTTTTATATGAGAATTTCGTGAAAGCTGATCTGTAGTGAGTGCTGGCTGCACTGCTACATTTAGCACAAGTCTCCTGTGTAATTAGGTCTCCGAAAATGCTGAAAGTCACGTAATACAGGGTGATTCTGCGATGATAAAAGCTTTCAGCGATGACGGCGGAGGGTAAATGTATCAGTTTGAGGTAAGGTATCCTGGTCCCGAAACTACCGAGGCGAAAATTATAAGGGAAAATCTTTATGGTATCTCTGACAGAGGACCTCCTCTCCTGGAAACTCTTTGTTTTTCATGTTACAGCAGGAGGTACTGTGTATCAAAACAAGAAAGAATTGTCTAATAAATACCGGCTCTATAACTGATAGCTTTAGAGTTATGAGCACTTACTCATCTTCCTCACTGTGAAAACAATTCTCCTTCTGCATAAGTGCTCATAGCTCTTAAGGAATGTGTTTTAGAGCCCATGTTTACTGGAATTTTCTTTTTTCGAATGGTCGTTTCTGTCACACGACTGATCATTGACCATTCCTCCTGAAAAAAAAAAAAAAAAAGAAATTCAAATGGCTCTGAGCACTATGAGACTTAGCTGCTGTGGTCATCAGTCCCCTAGAACTTAGAACTACTTAAACCTAACTAACCTAAGGACATCACACACATCCATGCCCGAGGCAGGATTGGAACCTGCGACCGTAGCTGTCACGCGGTTCCAGACTGCAACGCCTAGAACCACTCGGCCACTCCGGTCTGCATTCCTCCTGATGCAGCCTGTATAATAATAATTATAAAGTAGATGAACGTGCAAATTATCTACGAGTGGCGATAAAGTTAAACGGATATGAGATCATAGTAATACCTGTAATCTTACACAAACGCGTGGTTGAAGGGAAAACAAAGTTTTCGAAGCGCAGTTAAATGGAACCGCATGCTCGATTAGGAAAACATAAATAATGGTGTTAGCTGTCTGACTGTCTTCTTGTGGAATGAGATGGGGATTTTATATCTAGTATGAACTTCTATGCCGACAGAGCGCATGAATATGTCCACCGACATGGGCACACGACTCAAACCCAGGTACAAAAAAAGAAGTTCTGTTTTCACTCAAAACGCCAAAAAAAAAAAAAAAAAAAAGGTTCAAATGGCTTTGAGCACTATGGGACTTAACATCTGAGGTCACCAGTCCCCTAGAACGTAGAACTACTTAAACATAACTAACCTAAGGACATCACACACACTTCCATGCCCAAGGCAGCATTCGAACCTGCGACCGTAGCAGTCGCGCGGTTCCAGACTGAAGCGCCTAGAACCACTAGGCCACCGCGGCCGGAAAAACGTCAAACAAAAGTGAAAGATTTACTGTAAGCAGGAGGAGGTGATTAGTGTTTAACGTCCCGTCGACAACGAGGTCATTAGAGCCGGAGCATAAGTTCGGATTAGGGAAAGGTGGAGAAGGAAAGCGGCCGTGCTCTCTCGAAGGAACCATCCCGGCATTTGCCTTAAGCGATTTAGCGAAATTATGGAAAACCTGCATCTGGATGGCCGGACGCAAGTTTGAACAGTCGTCCTCCCAAATGCGAGTCCAGTGCGCTAGCCACTGCGCTAGCCCGCTCGGTTGCTATACGTCACCGCGACATTGGGAAAGTACGTTCGTTCTAAATGACTGTAGGTGACTGTACTTTCAAAACGTAGTTTAAGCCAATAGCATGTAGCGGTCCCACCAACAGATTCACAACATAAAAGAAACACAGTTCAGCGAACGGCAATCGATGACCGACGATAACTAGAACAGAAACAGTATACGAATCACAAACGGCGAAGTTCAATTGCAGTAAAGGTTGTGATGTCTATACTACCTGGATATACATCTACTGTCCGTGCCGCATCGGGAGTGTTTGTTTTGATCATCCGCCATCTCCCAGCTGGGACAGCAAGTTCCGTTTGCTATTAACGAAGGCTACGTTCGTAAGTGTAAATTGGTTAGTTGCTACTATGCGTACGACTGTACAAGTCAGTGGAGCAAATAAAGTTATTTAACCTTCCCCATCTAGTAAGCCAATGTCAAGAAATGACAAGAACCTCGTATATACACTCCTGGAAATTGAAATAAGAACACCGTGAATTCATTGTCCCAGGAAGGGGAAACTTTATTGACACATTCCTGGGGTCAGATACATCACATGATCACACTGACAGAACCACAGGCACATAGACACAGGCAACAGAGCATGCACAATGTCGGCACTAGTACAGTGTATATCCTCCTTTCGCAACAATGCAGGCTGCTATTCTCCCATGGAGACGATCGTAGAGATGCTGGATGTAGTCCTGTGGAATGGCTTGCCATGCCATTTCCACCTGGCGCCTCAGTTGGACCAGCGTTCGTGCTGGACGTGCAGACCGCGTGAGACGACGCTTCATCCAGTCCCAAACATGCTCAATGGGGGACAGATCCGGAGATCTTGCTGGCCAGGGTAGTTGACTTACACCTTCTAGAGCACGTTGGGTGGCACGGGATACATGCGGACGTGCATTGTCCTGTTGGAACAGCAAGTTCCCTTGCCGGTCTAGGAATGGTAGAACGATGGGTTCGATGACGGTTTGGATGTACCGTGCACTATTCAGTGTCCCCTCGACGATCACCAGTGGTGTACGGCCAGTGTAGTAGATCGCTCCCCACACCATGATGCCGGGTGTTGGCCCTGTGTGCCTCGGTCGTATGCAGTCCTGATTGTGGCGCTCACCTGCACGGCGCCAAACACGCATACGACCATCATTGGCACCAAGGCAGAAGCGACTCTCATCGCTGAAGACGACACGTCTCCATTCGTCCCTCCATTCACGCCTGTCGCGACACCACTGGAGGCGGGCTGCACGATGTTGGGGCGTGAGCGGAAGACGGCCTAACGGTGTGCGGGACCGTAGCCCAGCTTCATGGAGACGGTTGCGAATGGTCCTCGCCGATACCCCAGGAGCAACAGTGTCCCTAATTTGCTGGGAAGTGGCGGTGCGGTCCCCTACGGCACTGCGTAGGATCCTACGGTCTTGGCGTGCATCCGTGCGTCGCTGCGGTCCGGTCCCAGGTCGACGGGCACGTGCACCTTCCGCCGACCACTGGCGACAACGTCGATGTACTGTGGAGACCTCACGCCCCACGTGTTGAGCAATTCGGCGGTACGTCCACCCGGCCTCCCGCATGCCCACTATACGCCCTCGCTCAAAGTCCGTCAACTGCTACCAGTGTTAAAGACTGCGATGGAGCTCCGTATGCCACGGCAAACTGGCTGACACTGACGGCGGCGGTGCACAAATGCTGCGCAGCTAGCGCCATTCGACGGCCAACACCGCGGTTCCTGGTGTGTCCGCTGTGCCGTGCGTGTGATCATTGCTTGTACAGCCCTCTCGCAGTGTCCGGAGCAAGTATGGTGGGTCTGACACACCGGTGTCAATGTGTTCTTTTTTCCATTTCCAGGAGTGTATCTCGAACGTTGCCTTCCATGTTACAATATTTGTTCTGTTTCAAATTGGTTTCCTCTGCAAAAAGGCGACTTGTTAAAGCAATTATCACTGCTTGTAAATGCAAAGGCCGTACGCCAACAAGGGGCTGTTTTTATGTGTGGACATCACTTCTTGGCAAAAGGTTATTTAGTAAGTCCTGGTACTTAAAGACTGTGTCTCAAACCAGAAGCAATACCATCCATCAAAGTTTGCATTTCCGATGTATTTCATGTCTAAGGAAAAGCTACGAAGGCGGCAGATCAGAATAACAACTGAACACTCTGCTGCAGAAGAACATGTTAGTAACTTGAATTTTTCAGCACATCAGCGTTTTATGTGTTTTCAGACAACTGCATTTTTTTCATCAGTACTTTCCATGCTTAGTTTCACGTCTGTAATACTAGGATTCTGTTCTTCTTTCAGTTCACTCAGAGTAGCAATACAGCTGAAAGAGTTTGAAACGCAGACAGACACGTAAGTGGTTGGTAAGGCCACTAAAACGTAAAATTTTTTGCCGGATGTTGTGCAGTTATTGAAAAGAGAAGTCAAGAGTCTGCAGGGAGAAAATTAAGATAAGAGAGAAGAAAATCTTTGCTATGAAAAACATTATAAGCGCTCTGAAAGAAAATTGTCATAGAGAAGCTGCATGAATTTCTGAATCAACAATTAGGCTCTCAGATGGAAACAGCGTGCAGTTTGTTAAATAATAGTGCGTCATCCAAAGGAAGTAGAAACAGAACAGACATTAAAATATTTTCCATGGCCGTGTATTTTATACCCACAGGTATACGAATATTTACAAACATTAATGTCTCTGCCTCATAAATCACTGATCTCTCGTTGGGCAACGGTTGTGAACTGTGGACCTGTTTTTCAGATGATGTGTTCCATTGTCTTTGGTGAAGACTGTATGGTAATGAAAACAAGGTCACATTTGGTCTTCGCAAATTACTTTCCTGTTATCCGGCTTCAGTATCCTTTTCAAGCTGAGTGTTCACAGTACTGATAATTTTATGAATGAGAAAGAGTTGATAGATGTTCGAAGAAGGCTCTTGAAACACTACTGTGGATATCTTTTAAAGTTCTTTAGAACAAGCACTTTAAACATTACGAATTCATCGCAATTCGACTTTGGTACATATGCATTAGTTACAATGAAAGCAGAGAATACGATTTTCATGTCAATGGGAAAAGTAATTTTGACTATTTAATACTATCTGACAATAAAAATCTTAAATTTCGTAAAATAATCCGTACACAGTATTGGACATTCATATTCAGTTTAAGTAAACCCAGTCAAGTTTTTTATGGTATTAGATATGAGTTTACCAACGAAAAGTGAATTATATACGGAAATAAACTATTCCTTACCCATGTGGAAAATATTGTTCCGTTTGTAAAAACATCGTATTTACGACGTTACACAGAGGTGACAAAATTCATGAGTTACCTCGCAGTACTATGTCGGACCTACTTTTGTCCGGCGTAGTACAGCTACCCAACCAGCAATGGACTCAAGTCGTTGGAAGTTCCCTGCAGAAATATTGAGCCATGCTGCCTATATAGCCGTCCATAATTGTGAAAGTGTTGCCGGTGCAGGATTTTGTGAGCGAATTGACCTCTCGATTACGTCCCATAAATGTGCGATGGGATTCATGTTGGGCGATCTGGGTGGTGAAAACGTTCGCTCGAACTTCAAACTTCGTTCTTCAAACTAGTTGCGAACAATTGTAGCTCGGTAATATGGAGCGTTTGCATCTTTAATAATTTCATCGTTGTTTGGGAACATGAACTTTATGAATGGCTGCAAATGGTCTCGAAGATATCGAACATAACCATTTCCAGTCAATGATTGGACCAGAGGACCGAGTACACTTCATTTAAACACAGCCCACACTATTATGGGGCCCCCACCAGCTCGCACTGCGCCCTGCTGGCAACTTGGGTCCATAGCTTCGTGGGGTCTGTGACACACTCGAATGCTACCATCAGCGCTTACCAACTGAAAAAGGTTTTCCAATCGTCTAGGATCCACACGATACGGTCACGAACCTAGGAGGGGTGCTGCAGGCGATGTAGCGCTGTTAGTAAAGGCACCAGCGTCGGTTGTGTGCTGTCATAGCCCAATTTTGCCGTACTGTCCTAAGGGATACGTTTGTCGTACGTCCCACATTGATTACAACCATTATTTCAGTCAGAGTTGCTTGTCTGTTAGCACTGACAATTCTACACAAACGCCGCTCCTCTCGGTCGTTAGGTAGACCCTGTCGGCCACTGCGCTGCCCGTGGTGAGAGATAATGCCCGAAATTTCTTATTCTCGGCACGCTCTTGACTCTGTGGATCTTCGGATACTGAATTCCCTAACGATATCCGAAATGGAATGTTCTATACATTAGCTACGAGTACCACTTGGTGTTCAAAGTCTTTTAATTCCCTTCGTGCGACCGTAATCACGTAGGAAACATTATTGCATGAATTACCTGGTTACAAATGACAGCTCCGTCATTGCACTTCCCTTCTATAGCTTGTGTGCGAGATACTACCGCCAACAGTGTCAATGCATTATATATTACTGGCCATTAAAATTGCTAAACCACGAAGATGACGTGCCACAGACGCGAAATTTAACCGACAGGAATAAGATATTGTGGTATGCAAATGGTTAGCTTTTTAGAGGATTCACACAAGGTTGGCGGCCGCTGGTGGCCGAGCGGTTCTGGCGCTATAGTCTGGAACCGCGCGACCGCTACGGTCGCAGATTCGAATCCTGCCTCGGGCATGGATGTGTGTGTTGTCCTTAGGTTAGTTAGGTTTAAGTAGTTCTAAGTTCTAGGGGACTTATGACCTCAGTATTTGAGTCCCATAGTGCTCAGAGTCACACAAGGTTGGCGCCGGTGGCGGCACCTAGAACGTGCTGACAAGAGGAAAGTTTGCAACCGATTTATCATACACAAACAGCAGTTGACCGTCGTTGCCTGGTGAAACATTGTTGTGATGCCTCGTGTAAGAAGGAGAAATGCGTACCATCACATTTCCGACTTTGATAAGGGTCGGATTGTAGCCAATCGCGATTGCGAATTATCGTATCGCGACATTGCTGCTCGCGTTGGTCGAGATCCAATGACTGTTAGCAGAATATGGAATTGGTGGGTTCAGGAGGGTAATACGGAACGCCGTGCTGGATCCCAACGGCCTCGTATCACTAGCAGTCGAGATGACAGGCATCTTATCCGCATGGCATGTTGCAGGTCCTTTCTGGATACAGAAAATGTTTGACTGCTGCCCTGGTCAGCACATTCTCCAGATCTCTCATCAATTGAAAACGTCTCGTCAATGGTGGCCGAGCAACTGGCTCGTCACAATACGCCAGTCACTACTCTTGATGCAATGTGGTATCGTGTTGAAGCTGCATGGGCAGCTGCCTGTACACGCCATCCAAGCTCTGTTTGAGTCAATGCCCAGGCGTATCAAGGCTGTTATTACGGCCAGAGGTGGTTGTTCTGGGTAGTGATTTCTCAGGATCTATGCACCCAAATTGCGTGAAAATGTAATAACATGTCATTTCTAGTATAATATATTTGTCCAATGAATACCCGTTTATCATCTGCATTTCTTCTTGGTGTAGAAATTTTAATTGCCAGTAGTGTTACTATCCCACGACTTTTGTTGTATCAGTGTATGTTAAACATTAGTGTTCATGAACGTAAAACGAAGTAGCTAGTTCCTTCCCTTAATAATAACATGGTAATTTTCATTGTTTTGAAGAATGTTGACACTTTCGAACGATAATGAGTGATAACTTCTGAACTGAAATGTTACATTGAGATTGTCGCCCAATTGCGACGTGGCACCTGTGACAGTCGACGGCAAGCTTTCACAGCCGGAGTTTGCCATCCTAGTAGCACAGAGATCACCGAGTAAAAGCGAATTCTTGCGGTAGCATCTGTCTGCCGCAAACACACAGGCTCCCGTGAGACGTATCAATCGTCCCGCTACCTGCGAGTCCAAAGGGCCACGCAAGATAGTGCAGCGTCGAAACATGCGATGCGTGTATACACGTGGATGTCTCTTCGGATATGGCCGTAGAGAATAAATATCTAGGAAGTAAACCTTCGGAGGCGAGAAACGAGAATTCCGTCCAGAACATGTACTGCAGATCAAGTCACGTGACTTAGGGACGGTGCATTTTAGCCCGTACAGCGCTTAGCATATTTTGAGTGTTGTTACTTTCGTTGCTACAGATAGATCTCTTTCAGAAATACCATGAATCTTGGTATACGCCTTTTGCAGACATCGATACAATTCGATACCAGGAACTGAAGTTGGCTTAAAGATGTAAAGAGCAACTTTATTTCCTTTTTTGGTAACATGATAAGTAGCGACAGCCAACAATGTGCTTTTACGTTTTCGATTGAACTTTTTTATATTGTAAAATCTCTGTTTTAATTAATTGCGTTACGTTAATTACATTGGCACTGTAGACGGTGCCAAAGAATCACGACGCATTTGGAACTATGAAACTGTTACAACACAGGCAAGCGATATGCACCACCTGTTTCTCCACTGCTATTTTCTATTTTTCTTTATTTATCCTTTTGATTTCATAGAAGAAAAAAATATTTAGGTTTTCTACTCCACTGATTCATAATGTCTAGCAAGGAAGTTCATAATCGCAGGACGTGCACGTTAGTACGTTTTGCAGAAACGATTAGCATTGAACCAAGTCGGCCCGCGGCTTCCAGGTCAACATCGGTATCGAGACGCGACATGAACTGTTGGCAAAATGTGCCTGCGGCTCTCATTGTGGCTATAAACAGAAGGTAATGGAATAGAAACGTCGCTGACGTATGCGTGAACCGTACCATAAAATCAGTGATTTGAAAGAGGGCAGATAACTGGCATGAGAGAATATGATGCATCCATCCCGGGAATTCCAGCTCATGTGGGAGGAAGTCTTTCGGCAATGCAGCGGGTGTATGCAGAATGGTTGACGGAATGCCTTAGAACATGGCGAGATGGGTCACGTCGCAACATCCAGGCATCACAATAACTTAATTCGCAACAGACATACTGCGCCCACTGATGGCCTCAAGGTGTGAGGTGCTACTGGGTACAAGCAAAAATCACAGTTGATGCGTGTCAATGGTACTGTGACACCCCAGACGCCATTTTTCAGCAAGACAATGCACGAGCACATGTTTTTACCCGAACACGTGGCTTCATGGAGTCACAGATTATCTGCCTTAAGCCCTGGCCTGCCAGATCACCAGACTTGTCGCCAGTCAGAAAGATGTGGGTTATGGTGAAATGATGGCTACAGCACTGTGACTGAAAGCCAACCACCACAACTGAACTTTGGAACTAGGCGAATGCAGAATGGATGGCTTTACCACTTTATGCTATTCACGCCTCATATATGTCGATGCCATCATGGATGCAACAATTTATCAGGGCCCCTGGTGGACCCTGTGCCTACTAGGTAATGGGACATATGCTAAACCGAGGTGTCTGAAATGCTTATCATTTCTTCAGAACATACTAATGTGGATGTCCTGTTGTGAGGTAACGGGCGAGTTGTAGTGCCCAGAAAATATTCCAAGTTTGGAGTTGGCGTGGCTGTGCAGGGGCCTCTCGGCAGGCTGCGGCCCGGCACCAACCACGTGGTGGCGAACGTTAGCTGAGCGTGAGGGGCGGCCCCAGCATGTGGCCCAGCCACGTGGGTAGGAACTGCATGGTGACGCTGTGTCGATGAAGGAGACACGCCGAGAGTGCCAAAGATGGCAGACTTTGTGAAACCATCATCGCAGACATCTCACAGTTCGTATAGAAACTGATAGTAGCCAGATGAATCATGATACCTCAAAAAGAAACATGTACATTAACATTATTTTCACGACGATTGTGATGGTGCAATTAGATTTTTAATATATTTATTAGTTTAACGCTTAGTATCTGACTGTAAATTATACAAGTAACAACCAGCAACGGATTTCCAAAATCTAAGCCGTTCGTCCGATTTTGTCGATCGACATGTATTTAGAAAGCTATTGGTGTAAACCTAAATTGGTATGAATTGAAGGCATGTAACTTGAATAGTACATGAATTATTGGAGGTCAAACTGGCCGATTACTATCAATCGCGTCAGGCCATAAGTACTCCACAGTTACACGAAAAACCGGTAGCAGCATGCTTATAAATATATTTACTCATTTACGTCTTTGTTTATATCCGATATATGCTACTCATGAAGAAATTGGTCAATTATTTACTGTGTTTTAGAAAGCACTGAGAGGCGTTAGGCTACTGGCCTACTTTTGCTTGCTATTCCTTTGATATATGTTTATTTAATTTTTTCATGTATTTAATAATGTATGTCAGAGCATGTTTATTGTCCAGTCGTAGGAATATTTATTTAATTTCAAGTTATTTAAATGTAAATTCAGTATTTCGAATGTGTTTCATTATGTTTGTGTGGGTGCGTTGGCTTGAATACATGGAGCGAGCACTCTAGCCAATCACAGCGCTCGTGAATGGCGACACCGGATGAAAGCGAAAGAAGAGTTCTGGACAGTACGGGACGGGACACGGGGAGTGCTGGACAGTACGGCGCGACGGACTCACGGTCGCGGCAGACACTTGGAGAGTGTGGAGCGGTTTGCGTTTGCGCGTGGTCGCGGCAGATAGAAATACTTTGCAGTGCCGACTTGGGCACTTGTGAGATTTCCGTGGCTTCTACAGTCAAGACGTAGTGTGCGTTTAAAAGTGAATATCTCACGAGCTATGTTGTTGCTCATAACTAATTACATCCAGTAGGAATCTATTGTTTCCCTGTTATTCACCTTATATTTTATTTAATTGCTGGACCATCGACACCAGTAAGTGTTTTATAGTAATAAAGGACATTCTTAAAGGTACTTCTGCTATCGTACTTATCATTTTAAGTCGTTAAAATAGTACCTGCAGAATTTATTTAATTGCAATCTTCATTTATAAATTTCTACGTTACATTCGCAATTGCCGAGTGTTAGGAACCTTCGACCATTCGATTCATGTGTATATTGATATTGTACACTGTATTTGGCTTTTAATGCGGCAACTACGTATCCCAGGCCCTAGACAATGAAACCAGCCAAAACTTTTAATATTACAAGTCTGAGACTGCGGGTATGTAGCTGAGGGTCATCACATTCATTTTTCATTTTAGAAAGCCCGCTCTGTGAATGTGAACCATCTGTAGTCTTTCAAGGTGTTCTGTTTTTCTGAACGTGAGTGTAATGACGTTACAATGATACTGGACAGGAAACTGTCCCACGCAAAAATACTTCGATACATACAAGGATTTGAAGACCTGCATAAACTGGAGGAAATTACTCAGACTGTCGTGTATTTATTTTATCTGCATATGGACATAGCGCCAACGTGTATACACTGACTGGAAATTTACTCAAACACACTTCAAAATTTATCTAGCACTTGTCTCGTAAATACACGGCCATAAATTCGCGGAAATTACCTCTGCAGTACCGTGTCTCGATATTTTGCAATATATAAAGTGCCTCATATCAGTACGACATTTACAATTATATATTTGTTATATATACCTACTCCAAGTAATTGGTTCTCCTTTCACATACTTCTCTTGACACCGGTAGCAACGACAACACTGCAACGTAGCCGTTACTGAAACGTAAACTTGCAGAAACGTGTATAAAAGACGGCGAATACGTGTAATCTTCAAGTTTCGCGCCGGCCGCGGTGGCCGATCGATTCTAGGCGCTTCAGTTCGGAACCGCGCGACTGCTACGGTCGCAGGTTCGAATCCTGCCTCGGGCATGAATGTGTGTGATGTCCTTAGGTTGGTTAAGTTTAAGTAGTTCTAAGTTCTAAGGGACTGATGACCTCAGCTATTAAGTCCCAGAGCGCTCAGAGCCACTTGAACCATTCTTTTTAGGATAGCATCATAACAACAATATCAGAAACTGAGTAGAGGAACAGCAAGATAACGTAATACTCCTCATCATAAACAAAGTACGAAACTTTTATTTTTATGTGTACATCCAAAGAACTTGCAGATGACATGATGTTCGCTAAGTAAAACCGGCAACAACAAAAAACTGCACAGAAAATATGTCGCAAACAGCGACAATAATTCTCAAAAACATGCTGTAACATACAATAAATAAGATTAAAAAACCCACTGATGGTGATATTTGTCGCCGAAACTAGTTTCGGAAAATAAAGAAATTAACGAATAGCAAGGTGTTTTGCACCAAGGCGGATCAATATCTGATATTGTTGTTTTTCTTTGCAAACTCGTACCAAATGGAAGAGTTCCAAGATAAAATTATTGGATAGCGTCATGTAAATGAGTCAATGAAACAAGGCAAAAACCGACTCGTTTCAGTATTTGTGAAACCAACCTGCATACTTTCGATTCGCTACACGAGTCCCTTTATCGCAAATAGCTGCGCAGTACTGTACCAGGAGTGGAGTGTAAACAGCCCAGAGCGGCGTGTTACAAATAACGAGGGACGATAACACTCGATGAGAAACGGCGCTGTCGGCCGCGTTGTATCTCTGTGACGTGCCCGCCCTCTGGAGCCGTCACGTGGGGCAGTGGAGAGTGCCTGCGGTATCAGCGAGTGCGCCACTTGCGAGGGCAATGTTTTCGCCCGGCGCACGGCCACAGTCGGAGTCACCGCTGCAGCGGCTGCCCCCGGGGCGTTGCGATGCGGGTCGAGCACTTTGCGCGCTCCACTTTTGTTTTGGGGCCCATACACAGGCGCGCCGGCCCTCGCGCTCGCGGCTGCGCCCTGACCCCGTGCCCTACGCTGCCCTGTGCTGCGTGCTGACCTCCGTCTCCTGCACACCAGAGCGCCGGGGATAAAAAATGTCACGCGTGCAAGTGAGAGACTCTGCCCAAAACCGATCATTAGCTCTCCTGTCGCATCAAGCACGTAACCACGCACATACAGGGTGTTAGTATGGATTATTTCGGTTCCATATACACGGGGCGTTCAATAAGTAATGCAAGCCATTTTTTTCTCGGCCAATTTCGGATGAAAAAAATGCAGAATTTTTTGTGCGATATCATGGAATATTCCCGCTACAGCCCCCATAGTTCCGATACGTGGTGGCGCTGTACGCAGCCTACAAAGTGGCGTATATGACGAAGATGACTTCCAAGCAGAGAGCTGTGATTGAGTTTGTTTTAGCTGGAAAGCAGAACATCGTAGATATTCATAGGTGCTTGCAAAATGTTTACGGAGACCTGTCAGTGAACAAAAGTACGCTGGGTCGTTGGGCGAGGCAACAAGGTCGTCCAAACTTGTCCAGTCTCTCGCGTACTAGCCGGCCGCACACAGCTGTGACTCCTACAGCGCTGGAACGTGCGGATACTCTCGTTCGAGGTGTTCGACGTATCACAATCAAACACTTCTACATATACATCTACATCTACATACATACTCCGCAATCCACGGTGCGTGGCGGAGGGTACCTCGTACCACAACTAGTATCTTCTCTACCTGTTCCATTCCCAAACAGAACGAGGGAAAAATGACTGCCTATATGCCTCTGTACGATCCCTAATCTCTCTTATCTTATCTTTGTGGTCTTTCCGCGAAATGTAAGTTGGCGGCAGTAAAACTGTACTGAAGTCAGCCTCAAATGCTGGTTCTATAAATTTCCTCAGTAGCAATTCACGAAAAGAACGCCTCCTTTCCTCTAGAGACTCCCACCCAAGTTCCTGAAGCATTTCCGTAACACTCGCGTGATGATCAAACCTGCACAACTAAACGTCTGTGTTAACGATGCTGACACACTTGTCCACCAGCTGGCGTACTCAAAGGTGTGTGCCCACTGGGTTCCTCACTGCCTAACAGAAGACCATGAAGATAAACGCCGGCCGGAGTGGCCGAGCGGTTCTAGGCGTTACAGTCTGGAACCGCGAGACCGCTACGGTCGCAGGTTCGAATCCTGCCTCGGGCATGGATGTGTGTGATGTCCTTAGGTTAGTTAGGTTTAAGTAGTTCTAAGTTCTAGGGGACTGATGACCACAGAATTAAGTCCCATAGTGCTCAGAGCCATTTGAACCAGCAGCTCCGACAAGTCTTTTCCTTGTGCCTGTCTGCAATTAAACGACTCGTCTTTACGGTGAGTAGCAACCTGTCCTTTTCCGAATATTGTTGATATTCCAACCTGGAGTTTCCATTGTTTGAATTTAAGGACTATGATGACAACGAAAGAGCAAAAAATTATAACGATGGACTGGCGATTTGAACGGGATTCGTTGTTCTGCACTTTTTTTTCTGAATGTACAGGCAAGGAATATGTAATGAAGCTGGTGTTATGAACAGAAAAATTTCTGTAGTCGCACGCATTATTATATTTAAGTTGCAAATTTTTTTGATGAAATTGAACGAAGAGTATGCAGACGTCATATATTACTGCGAACCACATTTTTTAAGCAAGGGGCATGTCTGGAACGATTTTTCTATTTAAAACACTCTCTTGTTGAATTTCTGATGAAAAGAGAAAAGTAAGAACGAAAACTAGATACTAGATACGGAATGGATTGCAGACCACGCATTTTTAATAAAGCTGATGCAGACTGTCCTCAGTAAGACATTACAAGGTGAGAAGAAACTTATTTCTCATTTCGCGGAGAAAGTGGATGCGTTTAAAAAGAGAATCACATTGTGGAAGGGTCACCTTCAGACATAAAACACAGTCCATTTTCCTCAGCTAGATGGCATTAAAGAAAACGCGAATTTTGAAGAACTGTTGATTGAAAGAACTACAAGAATACTTTTCTAAACATTCTCTGAACACAGAGAGTCTTTCATCTGTTTTTCAGCTGTTGTCGAGGCTGTTTGCCGTTTCAGTTGAAATTGCTCCATGTACATGTACAGATCGAACAGGTCGATCTCCAACGTAATTCCTGTTTGAAAGCAAAATCTTCTACGTTGAGTCTCTCCAGGAGGTCTATGTAGTTTTCTTCGTGAAGAGATTGCACGTCTAAGTAATGAAGTTGCAAAAGTCATATACATGTTTCGATCAAGACATGTGTGTGAGAGACTTTTTTCGATTATGAGCTACATAATTCATGATTACGTGGCAACTTGAGTGACGAAAATCTGTCAGTGTGTGTGTATCTCTGTGTGCCGAAAGTTTGTGACAGATATTGATTTTATTATGTCTTCAGCGCACAAAAATTAATTAAATAAAACTGAAAATTTGTTTTGCTTGTAATCTATGTTGTTGAGAAATATGAAACCAAACCGCAAGCAAAATGTTCAGTTTCCTTGCTTGACTGCAGTGCCATTTTACGCAGCACGTTCGGAGTTTCTCCCTCTTCCCTCTTCCTGCTCTTATCAATCAGACGGTGTGGCATGGTGGGGGAAATGTGTACTCAGGCGAGGGATATTCCTCTCTTGCAAGATCACCGCACACGTGCAGAGCTCTTGGCCATCCCTGGTCTAAATGGAGTGTCACCTCAGGACTAGCATTTGCTGGGACGGCGACATGCTGGAAGGACATACCCACGATTGTAGGCAGAGGAACCTCCTTTTCAAGAAAGTCTAGACAACTAGGACCTGTTATACGATGTGATAAACAACTGGCCCAATAAACTGAATGTCTGTCATGTCACATCCACATTCTGCGCCAACAAATGAGCACAGGTGTGCATTTGGGGAATTCTTGTTAATCTCGCGCAGATAATTATGAATTATCTCGAAGAAAACGGTCTATTGACACACGGTCAACATGAGTTTAGAAAACATCGTTCCTGTGAAACACAACTAGCTCTTTATTTACATGAAGAGTTGAGTCCTATTGACAAGGGATTTCAGATCGACTCCATATTTCTGGATTTCCGGAACGCTTTTGACTATACAAGCGGCTCGCAGTGAAACTGCGTGCTTATGGAATATCGTCTCAGTTATGTGACTGGATTTGTGATTTCCTGTCAGAGAGGTCACAGTTCGTAGTAATTGACGGAAAGACATCGCGTAAAACGGAAGCGATTTCTGGTGTTCCCCAAGGTAGTGTTATAGGCCCTTTGCTGTTCCTTATCTATAGAAACTATTTGGGAGACAATCTGAGCAGCCGTCTTCGGTTGTGTGCAGATGACGCTGTCGTTTATCGACTAATAAAGTCATCAGAAGATCAAAACAAACTGCAAAACGATTTAGAAAAGATACCTGAATGGTGGCAGTTGACCCTAAATAACGAAAAGTGTGAGGTTATCCACATGAGTGCTAAAAGGAATTCGTTTAACTTCGGTTACACGATAAATCAGTCTAATCTAAAAGCCGTAAATTCAACTAAATACCTAGGTACTACAATTACGAACAACTTCAATTGGAAACAACACATAGAAAATGTTGTGGGGAAGGCTAACCAAAGACTGCGTGTTATTGGCAGGACACTTAGAAAATGTAATAGACCCACTAAGGAGACTGCCTACACCACGATTGTCCGTCCTCTTTTACAATACTGCTGCGCGGTGTGGGATCCTTACCAGACAGGACCGACGGAGTGCCTGCCGGTGTGGCCGAGTGGTTCTAGGCGCTTCAGTCTGGAACCACGCGACCAATGCGGTCGCAGGCTCGAATCCCGCCTAGGCCATGGATGTGTGTGATGTCCTTAGGTTGGTTAGGTTTAAGTAGTTCTAAGTTCTAGGGGACTGATGACCTCAGATGTTAAGTCCTATTGTGCTCAGAGCCATTTGAACCATTTGAACTGACGGAGTACATCGAAAAAGTTCCATTAAAGGCAGCACGTTTTGTATTATAGCGAAATATGGGAGAAATTGTCACCGAAATGATACAGAATTTGGGCTGGACATCATTAAAAGAAAGGCGTTTTTCGTTGCGACGGAATCTTCTCACGAAATTCCAATCACTAACTTTCTCCTCCGATTGCGAAAATATTTTGTTGACACCGACCTACATACGGGGAAACGATCGCCACCATAAAACAAGGGAAATCAGAGCTCGTTCGGAAAGATATAGGTGTTCATTCTTTCCGCGCGCTATACGAGATTGGAATAAAAGAGAATTGTGAAGATGGTTCGATGAATCCTCTTCCAGGTACTTAAATGTGATTTGCAGAGTACCGATGTAGATGTAGATGTAGGTAGTAGTTACGGGACCGATTGGCACTTGAGATGGCAGGCGCGGCCGACGTTGATATTTTGCAAACACTTCTGCGAGGCAGGTTTACGGCACCGCCCGCAGGCTAGGAGGCATAAATGTGAAGTAATCAGGACAGCGCAGGGCATAGAGTAAATATCTCTGGAGTGAGCATTGCGTTCTGCGCATGTTGTCAACATTAAACCAGGATTGTCACGTGATCTCGGGACTCAGCTGTGCGTGTGTGCTTTCTGCAGCGTTTGAAGTTTATAATACCAAGAGTTTTTGTTGTGTTTCACCGTTTGTTGATGGTGTAATAGCGATGGTGAATTACTGTTGTTGCTACGGATGCAAAGAAAAATATGTGAAAGGAGGGATAGTAACTTGTCATGGGTACATTCCATATAGCTCTAATTATAGTTTTCATTTTAGTAAGAGACACTGTATACGTTTAAAAATTCCGAGACGCATTGTAATTAAGACTTGATTCTGTAGACCTATTTTTCTACGATTTTATGACTATATAGTAGATATTACGGCTCGTACAAAAGCTTACAAACAATCGCTTCCTCTCGTAAATTTGCTAGTGGAACAGGAAAGGGAAAGGTTAGTAGTTTCAGTAAATACTATCCTCCATGCATTTATCAGTGACTTGTCAATTATGTATATAGATTACTCAGTCTACTATTTATTTAATGAACTGGGAGCAAGTACTTAAAACGCGTTAAATAAATACCTCAAAGTGCCACCAGTAAGAAAAATTGTGCTTTAGGTCGCAAAAGCGAGAAAATAAATACGCAGAAATATAAGAAAATAGGACGAATTAGCAGGGATATAATCGCTAATGTGTGGCAAATTCGTGCGAAAGTACTAACGTACTGTCAAGTCATTTTGCAGGACTATCACTGCAAAAATGTACTTCAGGGTCTGTAATACTATAAAGTGCGGTATCATACCAAAAACTACCAAAAATCGAGTGCATCTGAATTATGACACCTATCGCAAAGAAGCTGAATGTAATATCACTTGCCCTTACGAGTTACGTCGCTGGTTTATTCCCGGTATCAAATGGATACTGTTAAAATGTCTGCGCAACATATATAAATAATCCACGACACGTACGAAAAGAATCCGTCTGTACTAGGGATGTAGTGACATTCTAAATATACAGGGCGCTATACGAACAAACACACGACGTCCCGAGATCACGTGACCAGGCCGGCAATGTGTGTTGACAACACAAAATCTGTTCTGCACATGTGAGTGCTCACTCCAGAGATATTTACTCTATGGCGCAGGGCACCGACGTGCTGTGAAGAACCCACACGTAGCAGTTAGAACAGTGCCTAGTGACCTGTGGGTAGGGGCCGAAGCGGGCTGAGGAAAGCTGACGTTGTAATTACTGAACAGCACTCCACTTGTACCCGCCAGAGGAACTACTTCAGAGGCATAGGAAAGAAACGTATAAATAAGCAAGACCGGAGGCTCAAAGCAAGAAGTCGTGTCGCCATTCTGTCTGCATCTAGAACCGAACAGCACGCCGATTTTTGAAGTCGCAGGCCAACCACGACGACCTTTGGGTGATGGATATCAGCGGCCAATCGGCCCGCTGAAGCTACCATCAGGCTCCGGTGCAGTGAGGCATCGTAACTGTGGCGGGGCACGCCACACCTTACACCTGCACTGGCGCTAGGAGCGAGAGGGCTGCTGGCCTCCGCTCTCTGGCTGGCGTCGTCCACCGGACTGCAAGCTGGCGTCCGCATTGGCGCGAACTCGCGGCCCCCCGCGTGCAGAGCTGTGTGGGGGCACCTAACGAGCTGCCCTGGGCGGACGTCCGGAGCCGCTAAGACTCACTACAACTACAGCGGTCGGCTACTTTCCTTCAGCGCTCTCCGTGGGGTCCACGAGTCGCGCTTGCGGGAGCAGTCAAGGAAGGCCTCGGCGCTTGTTCGTGACGTCACGTCAGCTAGGCACGGCGAACACCAAGTCTGTCGCAGGCATACTCATAATGGTGGTGTCTCCCTCTCTGACACAGGAAAATGTGAAACTATTGGCGGCAGTCGACAAACACACATTTTTCTGACAAGGGAACCTCCCCATCGCACCCCCCTCAGATTTAGTTGGCACAGTGGATAGGCCTTGAAAAACTGAACACAGATCAATCGAGAAAACAGGAAGAAGTTGTGTCGAACTATGAAAAAAATTAGTAAAATATACAAACTGAGTAGTCCATGCGAAGATAGGCAACATCAAGGACAATGGGAGTCAAGGAGCGCCGTGGTCCTGTGGTTAGCGAGAGCAGCTACGGAACGAGAGGTCCTAGGATCAAGTCTTCCCTCGAGTGAGAAGTTTAATTTTTAATTTTCAGTTTATGTGACAAACTCTTATGTTTTCATCACTTTTTTGGGAGTGATTATCACTTCCACAATAAAACCTAAATCGGGCAAGGTAGAAGAATCTTTTTACCCATTCGCTAAGTGTACAAGTTAGGTGGGTCGACAACATATTCCTGTCATGTGACCCACATGCCGTCACCAGTGTCGTATAGAATATATCAGACGTGTTTTCCCGTGGAGGAATCTGTTGGCCTATGACCTTGCGATCAAATGTTTTCGGTTCCCATTGGAGAGGCACGTCCTTTCGTCTACTAATAGCACGGTTTTGCGGTGCGGTTGCAAAACACAGACACTAAACTTATTGCAGTGAACAGAGACGTCAATGAACGAACGGACAGATCATAACTTTGCCAAAATAAAGAAGCTAAAATTTTCAGTCGAGGGAAGACTTGAACCATGGACCTCTCGGTCCGCAACTAGTCACGCTAACCACGGGACCACGACGCTCCTGACCTCACATTTTCCTTGATGTTGCCTATCTTGCGCATGGACTACTCAGTTTGTATATTTTATAATTTTTTTATAGTTCCACAAAACTTCTTCCTGTTTTCTCGATTGATCTGTGTTCAGTTTTTCAAGGCCTATCCACTGTGCCAACTTATAACTAAATCTGAGGCGGGTGCGATGGGGAGGTTCCCTTGTGAGAAATTTCTGCAATCAATTAATTGTGTAATTCATTACACTTCTTAACAAATAGTGTACTCCTGAACTTAAATCTCCACCTGCTTTAAGGATTGACATACAAAAACAACTTCACGGTCCAGCAGCAACAGAATTCGTTCTTCTTTACCTTATTTGTAAATCTGAGGAAGTTACGTTTGCACTGGGTTGCTTTTACAAGAAACTGTGAACATAGTGGTGCTCTTCTTTAGGTATCTTGGTTGACTATGCGGTGAGGAGCACTGAATGTTAATGAAATATCTTGCGATTGTACACGTTGGGGGAGGGGGTGGGGGACAGAAGAAGAGGCAAAAGAGAGATACTTGTTTTATCAAATAAAATATTTTTATCTTATAAAGTTTCTCCTTTCAGTTGCAAGAGGGGAATGTTTATCTTTTCTAATGGGCATGTTTAAAAAAGTTTAAGCTCAGCAGTATTTTCGTTGAAAACGACTGTAATCTAATGACTGGCAAGAGGGGAATATTTATCTTTTCTAATGGGCATGTTTAAAAAAGTTTAAGCTCAGCCGTTGGACATTTACACATGTAATTAGTTCGCATTTCCAGTGACGATGTCAAACGAAAATAAATAAATAAACAAAAGAAACGAGTTAATTGTAAGGGGGTTGGGGTAAGTTTCGATAGCAAAATGGATCAAGTAAATATAGTTACTTGAATGTAAAATTTCCGAAGCTTGCATTGGGGCAAATCATCTTCTCATATTGATCTACGTTTGTTTCGACAGGATTCAGTAATACAGAACTATGATCTTAATTTGTAGCTTTACGATAGTAAGAAAATCTTTCATCTAAACGAAACTGCAGAATGCAAAACAACACCAAACATTTTGTCCAAAATAAAAAATTTATAGTGATAAGCACGCCCAGGCGTTTCTGCCTGCAACAGACCTGGCGTTCGCCGTGCGTAGCTGACGTGACGTCACCGACAAGCGCCGAGGCCTTTCTTTGAGTCGGTGTTGGAGCAGTCAGCCGTGTTCCAGGCCACGGGGCACAGTTACTACATGCACGCCCAATACGTTTCCGCGAGAAGGTCAAATACCTCGATGTCTGGGTGGGCCGGAAACTACTCTGCGGGGACCACATTCAACACGTGACCAACAAAGCAAACGCGAGTCTCAAGCAACTCTACCCTATGCTTGACAGGCGTAGCACACTGAGTAGTGTGCATGACTCTTATTCGACCCCTGATGACATACGTAGCCCCTATCTGGGGATACGCTGCGCCCACACGCCTGCGCCGTCTGCAGCTCATACAGAAAAAAGTACTCAAAATCATTAGCAACGCTCCGCGCTACACAAGCATCGCGGACCTTCACTGGGAATATCGGCTAGATACCACCTTGCAGTTGTTCCAAAAGCTCTCCACACAACTGTACAATAACACGAGATACTCCCTCAACCCGTTTATCCTTTCTCTGGGTAACTACAACCACAACCATTGATGGAAGCATAACAGACCAAGGACACTATTGGCAAGGAACTAAACATCTATAATTCATAGCACGCTAACACGGCCATCCTGATTTAGGTTTTCTGTGATTTCCCTAAATCGCTCCAGGCAAATGCCGGGATGGTTCTTTCGAAAGGGCACGGCCGACTTCCTTCTCCGTCCTTCTCTATCCGATGAGACCGATGACCTCGCTGTCTAGTCTCCTTCCCCAAAAACAACAACAACGCTAACACGACAGTGCTGGCGAGCCCCTGCAACACAGCTACTACTGGTAACCCCAAATGCTCGACCCGCCGAAAAACAGGCAACCGCAGGGAAACCGTACTGTACACAGCACGCAAACCAGCCACACACACACCCTACACTGTCTATGAGCCGATCTATGGCCGATCGCTCACTGATGTATAACGACCTTGAACTGTTGCAGGGACGCAGCAACTGCAGCTAGCCCCGCAGCGAGCTTCCGCAACGACAAAGGTAACGATGCACGATACCTCGCACTAACATAACCACACATTGCATGCACTGTCGCAGATAGCAAGCAGCTACTGCCCTTACTACCCGCCGGCAGGTGTGGCCGTGCGGTTCTAGGCGCGTCAGTCTGGAACCGCGAGACCGCTACGGTCGCAGGTTCGAATCCTGCCTCGGGTATGGATGTGTGTGAGTCCTTAGGTTAGTTAGGTTTAAGTAGTTCTAACTTTTAAGGGACTGATGACCTCAGATGTTAAGTCCCATAGTGCTCAGAGCCATTTGAACCCTTCTTACTACCCGTCCTACTGTTGCAGAGGTTTTTCTCCCTTGGCGCTTGCTTTGGCACTTTTTTTCCTCTGCCCTTACAACCGCTACCCTTCGATCGCTTTCGTCCACTTCCTATCTCCTGATGCACCCATGTTAACGAGTAATCTTACCCAGACGCGTGGATAACATCACAGCCCGCATCCTGTGACTCCTGATTCAAAAACTAACATGTTATACGGAGGTGACAGTAGAACTTTTGGTTTGGTCATCACGTTGGTGTGGGCGTGGAGGGGCCCCATCCTTTTGGGGCACAGTTGAACGCACGAGGCGGTCACTTAGCCGCCGTGCGGGTGGTTCACTACGCCCGCAAGGATGGGCAACCGGATGCCGACGCTGCAGGTTCCGGCATTCGCGCTGACCCATGCACGCTGACCAATGATATCGTACTTGCTGTCTGACGTACTGTGTAGGTACTACGTTACCGTAGTCTAGGTTATAAGGTTGCTGGATAAGTTCATAGCCTTTTAGTTTTGCGCGTTGGTACTGCCGTTTCTACGCATTTTAACGGCTTTCATTGTTTATTTGAAGTTCAATGATAATATTTGAGTTTACACATTGTCTTCTTGTTATTTTGAGATAGTGAGAGAAGCTGTGGACGCTACGAAATGGAGTGCCAACTGGAGAAATCGGAACATTTCCAACATATTCTTGTGTTTGAATTCCACAGGGAGGTGACAGCAGCAAATGCAGCCGGAAACATTTGCGCCGTGTAAGGGGATAATGTTATTGGATAGAGGACGGTAAGAAAATACTTTTATCGTTTTAAGGAGGATCGTTTTGACATTAGCGACTCTCCATGTTCAGGGAAACTTTCGGGATTTGGCCGGCCGGTGTGGCCAAGCGGTTAAAGGCGCTACAGTCTGGAACCGCGTGACCGCTACCGTCGCAGGTTCGAATCCTGCCTCGGGCATGGATGTGTGTGATGTCCTTAGGTTAGTTAGGTTTAAGTAGTTCTAAGTTCTAGGGGACTGATGACCTTAGAAGTTAAGTCCCATAGTGCTCAGAGCCATTTGAACCATTTCGGGATTTGCTGAAGATCGTGTAAACGCATTAATCCACGATGACCCACGTAAGTGTACTACAGAATTGGCAAATGTGATGAACTGTGTTTCATTCTACCATCGTGTGACATTTGCATGCAATCGGGTGTGTGCGTACCGCATTCTCTAAGCCAAAATCACAGAAATCAGCTGGTGGCCATATGTGCATCTCTGCTTGCTCGTCATCAGTTGCCTCGTGAATAACACCTACTATTCCTGTCACGTATCGTTACTGGTGACGAGAAATAGTGTCTTTATGATAATATAAGGAGAGGAAATGAGTGGTTGAGCCCACACAAAGCAGCAACTCCCCGTACAAAGACTTGCGCGTATCCACAAAACATACTGTTATGCATCTGGTGCAAAACGAAGGTGTGGTGCACTAGGAATTGCTTCCCCGAGCTTTCGTCATCACTGCTGACATTCACTGTCAACAACGGAGATATCTTGCAGACGCAGTCCAAGAGCAACCAACGGGAAGGTTATTTCAAAGTAATGCTACTGCACGATGATTCCCGCTCTTGTTCTGCTAGCCTGACGGAAAACACTACACAGAAGTTGCGTCGGGAGATCATTCTGCACCCAGTTTACTCACCTGATTTTGAGCCCTCTGATTTCTACTTTTTCCGCTCTCTATCGAACACCCTTCGAGAAACTTCCTTTCCACATGAAAATGCGCTTCGAACATGGCTCGACGAATTCTTCGCCTTAAAACAATGTGGTTTCTACAGTTGCGGAATCGAAAATTTACACCAGCATTGGAAAAGCATTGTAAGTACTGAAGGAATATGTATTATTCGTGACTAAAGTCTCTCTTATGTGTATCTGTTGTGTTTATTAAAGTTCCGGAAAAACCCTACGAACTTATGCGATAACTCAATATTTTGAAGGCAGACGTTTGATGATTATCCTTATCAATAGGGCAATGGCGATTTGGGTAACACGAACAGAACAAGACGATATTTGCACGAATTATATCAAAAGCATGACGTTTTTGGAGAGCCAGATTGTTGTAAAGATCGACCTTCGATGTAAATGTATCTGATACATGAATATTGTTTCATTCATTTTGTGTCCCGTAAATCCCATTCAGCAGGACCACGTTAAGAGACATGAAGAGAGTCAATATATACATTAACAAAAAACAAGTAATTCTTAGAACTTAATATGTACATAGCATTAACAATAAACTACGGCATCGCTATACTGCCTACTTCTAATTGTGCTTACGTAAGCTAAACGTAACGTAGTAAGTTTGAAGAAAAGCCGCTACTTTTGAAGAAACATGTTGCTTCCTCAGAAACATTGAGTAGCTACTCTTTATTTAATATTGGTAGCTTAATTTTTACCTGATAACATTAGGGTTTTTCAAAGAAGTTTGTGACAACAGATGTCTGATTTTGATTTGCAGTACAAAAAAAAAAAAAATGGTTCAAATGGCTCTGAGCACTATGGGACTTAACATCTGAGGTCATCAGTCCCCTAGAACTTACAACTACTTAAACCTAACTAACTAAAGACATCACACACATCCATGCCCGAGGCAGGATTCGAACCTGCGACCGTAGCGGTCGCGCGGTGCCAGACTGAAGCGCCTAGAACCGCTCGGCCACTCCGGCCGGCGATTTGCAGTACAGCTCACCGCTTGCAAATATATTTTACTTTAATCTGATTTCGATCCCAACTGTTGGTGTCTTCATCTAAAAAGTTCAAAACAATTACCTTAAAGGACAACAAAAGCATTAACAGAGAAAAAACAAGAATAGATGGTTATCATGCCAAACAGATTTGTGAGGAGACTATAGGCCTACTCACATCTAGTGACAAACGTGCAGATTGACGAGCAAAATGATCTCATCATATAAAATAACTTCATACGAAGATCATATTTAAACCTTATAAAAATCACAATCATTGGAACTGAGACAAAATTGGTAGTCGTTAGTAAAATTACAGGTACATGACGTAGTATACTGCACGTCGCTAAAGGCTGTAAGGTGCCTGCTTACAATACATCATTGCTTCCCATTTACTTTTACGATGAACACTGGTACTTGGCACATACCTGAAAGGAATTTTCACCTGCCGAATTGGATAGTCTGTACAAGGAATGGCTGATGAGGCAAGTTCCCAATTTTCTTTTTAATTGGTAGGGATTCCGAATTTTTGCTTTATGTTAGGTGAGTATTTCTTGAATATCTTTGCATCATTTGACGTAACTTAATTCTGAGCTCTAGACAAGGAGGCAATGTCTAGTTTTGTGTCTTGTATTGCGATTGTTCAAATCACAGTTGATGTTATTGTCTGTTACACTTCCTAATACTGATAGCACATATCACCTGCATTTGTTTAAGAAGTATGCCTACGTACAGAGGGTTCCATTAACGACAGATAATTGTTTGAAATATTGCCTTTGCTGCCACGCGCTTCTGCCTCACTTTAATGACGGCTTAGTCCTTACAACGTACCCCTCCCAGGAGACGCTTTATCGGGATGGCTTGACGCGATTGACCGTACATATCTCGCACTGGGTACAACTGTTGTACGTACAACAGCGGAAGAGAAACAACCCATGTCAAATACTGTGGGTCATTAGTATAGTCACTTCGAAAATGTGACTGGGCAGCAGAACAAATACTTGTAGCTATGTTGATACCCGCTTACCTTGTCCCTGGCAATCTCTGCCCTGTGATCCCCGTGTGGTGCACTCTCTCGTAACCGTTTGCTCCTTGTAGCTGGGAGGTTGTCTTCCTGACTGTCTCACAGCAACGCCATAGATCTGCTCCAGACCATATTGCATTGTTGAAAATTTTAGGAGATTATATACAATACTGAAACAAGGGAATACTGACTGTAGCAGTACGTCTCAATGAAATTGGACGTTAATGTGGTAACTGTAGAAAATAAAACTTTGTTCATGTCAGTTGCTGCATTCAAAACGCAGTCAACCGAATGACGATAAATACAGATATGTTAAATGCATTACGTAACTGGATATCGGCGAAAACCAGAAACGCGGATTGGTGTGTAGTGACCTATTTCTGACAATCGATCCCTACAAGTGTACAGTGCTTCATAAACATTCCGTGAAGTGTTAATTTACGCGCAGTGATATAGTTATTCTTTGACTTAGCTTTTGTTAGTTATTCCGTGCTGTTCATGTCTACACAATTCATTCATGTGTGTAGTGTTAAGTTATTGCTAAATATATGTGGGAATAAAGGAATTGTTTTCTCCAACACCCACAGGTGTAAAAAATTTAAAAAAGTGGATGGCTGTTGTATTTCTTCACGTAACAGTGCATTAAGATTAAATTTCATAACGGATCATGATTCTCTACGTGATTTACTCGGAGAACTAATTAAATGATGCTTTTACTGTGAGTCCATATGCTCAATGTTTAAGATCTTCAAGGTGCCGAAGCTAATAGATTGGCCGGAAATCGCTAATCTGTGCATCAGACACTGCAGTGAACATTCGAGCTTTGGATTTCTTATCAAATACATTTTGAAGATTAGTTTTGTGATAAATCAAAGTATTATCACACTTTCCAAAATGATTTCTCGTTTTGCAGCGGATTTGAAATTTGCTGGTAGATCAAAACAGTGCACTGACCCGGAACTCGAAACTGGAATATAACGTTTACCTTTCGTGGGCAAGTACTCCACCGAGCTATCCATGACTCACGAACTGCTTCCTCTTCCCCCTCTTCGCAGCTACACGTCCACCAGTAGCCCATTTCCTATTTTCGATACGTCATGCTAGTTTTCTTGCATTAGCACTCCTGGAAGAAAGGATACATGACTTAGCCACAGTCTAGGAGCTGTGGGGGCGGGTTGTAAGTCGTGATTGGATCGCTCAATCATGAGCACTTTCCCACGAAAGGCGACGGTCCCAGGTTAGAGTCCAGGTCCAGCAGACATTTTTAATCTGCGAGGAAAATTTATTATCACTATCTAACTGATTTATACTTTTCTAAAACAGCCTCTGGGAGACATTCTCTAATTTTCTTTATAAAATCTGCATTAAAATGGAACTGCAACTCATTCAAATCTGCATGGTGTCGATACTATTACCTTACTTCATGCTCTATCTGGGAAGAGCTGATTTTCGCAGCCATGTTGGCAGACATATGCAACTTCTATCTGCAGCTAACGTTCATCTACATGATAACTGTGCAATTCACTGCTAGGTGTGCCGCAGAATGTACCACTTTCAGGCTATTCCTGGGCCGTTCTACTCTCGAGTAACATGTGGGAATAATTAACCCCAGTATCTTCGCGTGCGAGCTGTTATTTCTTTAATGTTGTTAAGATGGTCATTCCTTCCAACGTAGGTAGAAGTCAACAAAAATTTTCTGTATTCAAAAGAGAAAATGATAATGATTGCCACCTCAACTAGTGTATCTCACCCATTAAGCTCTCTCCCCTATGTCGCGTTAGTACAGAACCAGCTGTCCTTCTTTCAGCTTCTGCGATGTCCTCCGTCAGTCCTCGTAAGGATCTCATACCTCGCAGCAACACTCTAGAGAACGACTGAAAAGGCAGTCTTGTTACTAGATTAGTTGCATCGTCCAAGCGTTCTGCCAATGAGACACAGTCTTTGGTTCGCCCTCCCAACGAAGTTATCTATATGATGGTTTCTGTTTAAGCTCTTCCTAAAAGTAATTCTCAGATCAGTTGAATCGACATCTTTTAAATTTGTGTGATTTGTCATGTAAGCGAAGTTTAAAGGATTCCTTTTTGTACTCATGCGGAGGAACTGACACATTTAACTGTATCATATCAATGGCCACTTTTCACACTATGCAGATATATTGTCTAAATCACTGCAATTTGCTTTGATCTTGTAAGTAGTTCTGGGCTTGTAAGTAGTTCAGAAGACGGTAAACAAAAGCAATACCTGCAAACATTCTAAAAGACCTCTGAGATCGTCCCCTAAATGATTTATATAGAATAAGAACATCAGGGGGTACTTCAGATATCCCTTCTGCTTCATTAGATGACGTCCCGTCGGTTAGGAAGAACTGTGGCCGTTCTAACAGGAAATCACGAGTACAGCCGTATAATTGAGACTATAGTCCATAGGCACGCAATTTGATTAGAAACCGGTTTGAGGAACTGTGGCAAAAGCCGTCTGGATATCTAGAAATACGGAATCACTTTCAGATCCCCTGTCCATGTCACCCATTACTTCATTTGAATAAACAGTCTTTTTTTTTTTTTTTTACAAGAACGATACTTCCTAAACCTAAAATAAATAATGAGTAGTTAGATATAAAAGTTTGTTTGTGGTGAAGGAATACTCGTTTTGCGTTTTACATGGTACCACACGGTAGCGACAACAAGTACATTTCAGCCTATCTTTTAACACTTTGATGATGAGAAAAAAGCCCTGCTTCTTAATGAATTCATTTAAAATGGAAATTTATGCTCCGAAACGTCCAACTAGGAGACAAAAGAACGCTATGGTAATAAATTAACCTAAGAGCACTGAGGAAATGCTTCCGGTGGCGCTCTTCTCAGAAACTTGGAGTAAAATTTCGCGCTTGCACTCGCCGTGACCTGGAATAAAGTCGCAGATGCGTCTTGTATTCCATTATGCCTTCCTTCAGCTCTGTTTCGTATTCAAGCGCTTTTTAATTTCCTTCATTTGTGCCAGCTTGTATTTTACAGCGACATCTGTGTCTGAATAACGCCTTTACGGTCGATTATCATGGAATTTATTTTAACTACGTAGGTTTCATTAGACTTAACAACAAAAGCACTGTTGCAAAAGAAGAATTGCGCAAAAATTTTTAAAAAACGTTGGGGCTAGCAGATTTCAGCTATCGTTGTATGAGCTCATGGGTCTCTGAAGCCATCTAGTGAGAACATATCGTTGGTGACTGCTGGTGGCCGAGCGGCTCTGGCGCTACAGTCTGGAACCGCGCGACCGCTACGGTCGCAGGTTCGAATCCTGCCTCGGGCATGGATGTGTGTTTTGTCCTTAGGTTAGGTTTAAGTAGTTCTACGTTCTAGGGGACTTATGACCTCAGCAGTTGAGTCCCATAGTGCTCAGAGCCATTTGAACCATTTGAACCATCTCCCCCGCCCCAGAAACCCCCCCCCCCCCCTCCCGGGAACGTTCCCCGCCCTACTTCCTCTAACGAGTGGAACCCAAAATAGGTAATGTATGGACTTAGATCTGCCTCGGTCCAACTTAAAGATGTGAATCAAGCAGTCAATCTGAACATCAGAGTATGTCGTGGGGTTGTAGGTGAACAGGAAGGGGCGAACACAGTCATAACAATGGGAAAAGCCCAATTTTGCTCGTTACTTGAAATGATTTCTTCATTTAAGATTTAGGAACAAACAGCAAAACAATTATTCAGCACAAAAATCTGGAGAAAAGAGTGCATTAGTATCCAGTTTCAGGTTTCGTATGTAATCAATCAACAGTCAGAATAAAAGTTACAATCTGATGTCAACGAAGCCACAATAGGGTTGAGATGAGCGGGAGAGAGAGAAATGAGAAGCAACAGCGGAGTATGATGGCGTGTCACCTTGCTTGTAGGCCCCTTGCATCTCGCCCTGTTTTGCAGACGGCGACTGGCGTGAGTCAAATAATCATTGACGCCTCGCTAACAGTAAACGTCATACTCGATATTCATAGACTGTCACTCTGTGAGTCGCTAGAGCCAGACTTCCGCCAGCACGGCGCCTGCCACGAAGGCCCCTGTGATGAACATTGACTATGCGTGGCTACGTTTTGATTACTCCAGGACACCGAAGAAGGTGAGGCTGAGCGAACCTGCCGGAACTTGATCAAAAACTCGGTCTCAGCAGTAAAACAGCAGACTGTTAGAGTAGGCATTCTTTTTTATTGTCACCCTAAAAGGCCGTTTCTAAGAAAAGCTATGTCTGTGTTACAAGAGAGTTGTGAGCGAACTCTCCAGATCTGTTAGCTTGGCATTACCTGTCTGTCCGTGGCTCGTGGTCTTCCTCCCTTCTGTTTCATTAGATGACGTCCCGTCGGGTAGCAAGAACTGTGGCCGTTCTGACAGTAAATCACGAATACAGCCATACAATTGAGACTGTAGTCTATAGGCACGCAATTTGATTAGAAACCGGTTTGAGGAACTGTGGCAAAAGCCGTCTGTATATCTAGAAATACGGAATCACTTTCAGATCCCCTGTCCATGTCACCCATTACTTTATTTGAATAAACAGTCATTTGCTTTTTTTTTTTTTTTTTTTTTTTTTTTGCAAGAACGATACTTTCTAAACCTAAAATAAATAATGAGTAGTTAGATATAAAAGTTTGTTTGTGGTGAAGGAATACTCGTTTTGCGTTTTACATGGTACCACACGGTAGCGACAACAAGTACTTTTCAGCCTTCAGCGTTCTCGCTTCCTACGCACGGAGTCCCGGGTTCGATTCCCGGCGGGGTCGGGAATTTTCTCTGCCTCGAGATGATTGAGTGTTGTGTGCATTTCATCCTCATTCACTCGCAAGTCGCCGTAGTGGCGTTAAAGAACTTGTGGAGCGGCAGCCGAACCGCCCCGCGAAGGGTCTCCCGGCCGCCAATGCCATACGCTCATTATTATTATTACCTGTCTGGTACTCACCGGCAGCTGCCTCCCAGGAAGGTATCCCTGCGCTCCTGGCGCACTCCTGCAAATCAAGGAGCCTGTCTCTAATCGTCACCGCCATCTTGATGACCGCTATAACTGCAGTTTGAAAAGGAATTATTCTTGTGGATAGATGGTTCAAATGGCTCTGAGCACTATGGGACTTAACATCTATGGTCATCAGTCACCTAGAACTTAGAACTACTTAAACCTAACTTAACCTAAGGACATCACACAACACCCAGTCATCACGAGGCAGAGAAAATCCCTGACCCCGCCGGGAACCGAAACCGGGAACCCGGGCGCGGGAAGCGAGAACGCTACCGCACGAACACGAGCTGCGGACTCTTGTGGATAGAAAATGATGATATCTAATTTATGTCCCAGTGTCATCTCGGAGACACATAGAATATCGGGAGGCAACATTATTTTTCTTTTAAATTTATAACTTATTTTCCTAAGAAAATAAATGTAGTATCGCAAAATACACTCGAATATTGTAAGTGGAGTTGCGACCCTTAGAGTGCGTGAAATTTCATCCTTTAGATCTTGTGATGCAGCGACTCACTGTATGTCGTCTTGTTTTGAAGTCATTTCGCGATTTGCCAAGGTATGAGATTGGGCATTTCTTGTTGTAAATGTTTTCCAGGGAGCAAGCCGAAAACCGACGGGTTCGTTTGATTGCAGGGAACGGGAGGGTCTAAGAATTGTGAAGTTCATACAAATTTCCATAGTCGTTTGGAGTCATTCTGCAATGTGTAACTTGCATACCTGCATGTAAAGTGTTTTGCGTAACATTGAGTGCACCACGAGAGACAATTGGTTTCGATGTATATTCATGTCATTGAGACGAGTCGGGTGCTTTATACTTTTCGCCACTAATTAGCTCACTACTACAGTTAATTTGAACGACATTCCTCCTGCTTGCAAAGTATTGTTGAAATATTTATCTGTGCTGGTATTGTCACGTCCCAAACGTGAGTGTTGCTTGGTATTGGGCGACACAGTTCGGGACGAAGGGAAATTGTCGGTTGGCCTCAACGAGAGGAAGTCCTGACCTCACCATATTCCCTCATTATATGTGGTAAGGCTGAGAATATGTACTGAAATGACGAACACTATTGGTGCCTTACAGCTTATGACTTTATTCGGAAAACAGATGAACTCCTGATGTACTTGCTTTAAAGGAATTATACTCACAAAGAGACCAAGTCTTTTCATAGAGACAGTGACTAACAAGCACGTCCCATTTTGTTACCCTTCATGGCTAGCCATCCTGGGCTTAAATTTCAGCAAGATACTGCTCGGCCTCACATGTAGTGAGTTTCTACTGTTTGTCTTCGTGCTTGTCAAACTCCACACTGACTAGCGAGGTCGCCAAACTGAGAACGTTTGGAGCATTATGGGCAGAGTCCTGCAACCAGCTGTGGATTTCAACGTTCTAACACGCGAATTGGACATTATTTGGTACGATATCCCTCAGGACGACATCCAACAACTGTATCAATCAATGTAAAGACGAATAACTGCTTGCATAAGAGCCAGAGATGCGTTACTGGCTTGATCAATTTGTGAAGATCTTTCTCTTGAGAAAATCATCAAGTTTTTTTCTGAAATTGTAGTCTTTTTTTGTCTGTGCTTGTACATTATATCTACCGATTTCCACGTGATTTTGATAATTCCTTCGTGGTGTGCCTTTTTTTTTGTCTTGGGAGTATATTTTCCCCTTACCAGTCGAGGTATAATTTCCTTGCGTAACGAAATCATATCGGTCAGTTATCGCGTAGAGCATTTGGACTGTAGGAGCACAACAGCGGACGCTCTTACGAGATCATGGGGAGAACAGGAGAAAGAACTTTACAGATTATTGGCAAATCACCTGCGCTGGTTAAATCATGCACGCATTTATGTATTATTTTTATGATCTGTAACAAATTTAATGATGGCAAGAAAACTTGCATGTAGCTAGAACTAAGCGTCAGTTGTTATTAAAATTGTGTGGGCTGATAAGCTGTCGAGCTGCCCTACAATAATTGTACAGTTTCAGCTTCTTCACGAATGTCTGAATCAAGATGAAGACAAGTACTTAATTAATTGCTCTCCTCTGAGAATGGTTATGGTCCTATTACGCTTCGTTGGGGCATATCTAACGATAGTTTCGTTTCTATTGGCCATTAGTAGTTCAGTACAGACCCAAAAACTTTTTTGAGCCAGTCACATACCCTAGACGATAGTGGATATGACTATTTCGTTCTTAGACGACAATGTAGTGCATCAACAAGCATCTTTAAGTAATTCCATTCAACTGGGGAAACGAATTGTTTCGTCGATTTGCAATCACAGGGTTGTATTGATAGCTTTATTCTGGCGAGGGACGATGAAACCAGCTATAAGCGTACAATTAAATTTCAGTGGCTACTGCGGTATCCGAAGTTTAATTTCGCGGGAAACTCATCAGAAGGGACGCCGCCACGGAAGAGGGGACCAGCGGCAGCGTGTCTGAATTATTCAGGAGTCTGAAGAGGGAGCGGAAGGGGCAGGGGTCGGGGGAGATGTGGGGGTGGAGGATTACGCGGTGCACCGCCGTCTGCCGCTCCCACCTTCCGCCCCCGCTCCGTACCGCCGCTGCCACCGCGGACGCCACATGGAGCTCAGCCAGTTTGCCACCGCAGCCGCGTCATCCCGCAGGTGCAGGTTAACAGGAAGCCTACGTAGAAGGGAAGTGGCCGATACTCCGAAGGGCACCGCGATTTTGAGAGGCCGCACACGGGACGAAGAAACAGACATCTGCTTGCTAGATGGAAAATAAAGATGCTGAATGGAGCATATTTGGCTGTCAAGAGAGCAATGCGTAGAGCCTTCATGACTACCGTAGCAGAACACTGCCAAATGATCTTTCACAAAAGCGAAAAACATTCTGGTCGTATATAGCGGCACCAAAGTTAGGGGCCAGGCACTTATGGACGAGACAGGAACTGAAATTGTGGATAACAAAATAAAAGCAGAAAGGCTTAATTTTGTTTCCAAATGTTCCTTTACAGAGGAAACCCCAGGAGAGTTTGATTCTTGTACCACTAAAAAGAGGAATGAAATAGATATTAGTGACAGTGGCGTTGAGAAACAGCTGAAATCTGAAACACATTTGTGCCACAAATTTCTTTTTTCCCCTCATTATACCGGGTGATCAAAAAGCCAGTATAAATTTGAAAACTTAATTACCCACGGAATAATGTAGATAGAGGGGCAAAAATTGACACACATGCTTGGAATGACGTGGTGTTTTATTAGAACCAAAATGCAGGATGGCACTCCACCCCATATTGCTAGACACGTGAAAGATCTCTTGCCCGCGTCGTTTGGTGATGATCGTGTGTTCAGCCGCCACTTTCATCATGCTTGGCCTCCCAGGTACCCAGACCTCAGTCCGTGCGATTATTGGCTTTGGGGTTACCTGAAATCGCAAGTGTATCGTGATCGACCGACATCTCTAGGTACGCTGAAAGACAACATCCGACGTCAATGCCTCACCATAACTCCGGACATGCTTTACAGTGCTGTTCACAACATTATTCCTCGACTACAGCTATTGTTGAGGAACGATGGTGGAAATATTGAGCATTTACTGTAAAGAACATCATCTTTACTTTGTCTTACTTTGTTATGCTAATTATTGCTATTCTGATCAGATGAAGCGCCATCTGTCGGACATTTTTTGAACTCTTGTATTTTTTTGGTTCTAGTAAAACCCCATGTCATTCCAAGCATGTGTGTCAATTTGTACCTCTCTATCTACAGTATTCCGTGATTTACTCAGTTTTCAAATTTATACTGACTTTTTAATCACCCAGTATATTCAGTACACCAATCCAATATTCAACATGCTTGTGTCGCACCAAATTTCGAAAGTTTCTATTCTTTTGTTGCCTGAACTGCTTATCGTCCACGTTTAGCTGCTGTATAAGGCTACACTCCATATAAATTCCTTCAGAGAATACTTCCCAACCCTTAAATTTATATTCAATGTCAAGAAATTTCTGTTTTTCAGAATGTTTTTCTTGCTATTGCCGATCTGAATTTTATATCGGCTCTACTTCGGAAAACTCATAGACCGGTTTTAGTGTCTCATTGTCCAATCTAATCCTATCAGCATTACCGGATTTACTTATACTATATGCTTTAGTTTTGTTTGTGTTCATCTTATCACCTCCTTTCAAGACACTATCCACTCCGTTAAACGGATCATCCATATCCTTTTTCATTACTTACAGAATTACTGTCGTGTACAACTTTATACATGATGGTATGGAGAGGAGAGCTACAGAATGGCGCAGGAGTTGTCGTCGTAGGCAAGCTGGAGAGGAGCAGAAATGATTAGCGAATTCGTAAAAACAGTAAACAAAAGTTTCACTTAATATATGGCTTTTCTAAGCAGTGCAAAGAAACTTTAGAAAAGAACAGACAGCAATAAAATCCAGATATGGCAAGAAGCAATCGAATGAGCATCGTGCAATATGAGGCTCCCACCACCAACGCACAAGTGAGCTGTCGAAGGCTGACTAAGACTGAGGACGCGACTGAGACTGAGTCGTGTAGCTTTTTTTTTCTTTATTGGATTTGGATTCCCTCCCAGAGGGGGGGGGGGGGGGGCGGGGCGGGCTGGTAGCAGCACAATAGGCCGCTCTGCAGCCTACAGAAAAGTTAAAAAACAGAATCATGAGATATGAAAAACAAACAAAAGCAGGCGATAAAATGGCGACTGTTAAAAACTGAAACATGGAGGAAAAGATACGAAGAAAATATATAAACAAAACGATCGGCGATGCTGATTAAAACACGTAGTACATAGTCAGGCACAATTAAAAAAAACACGCGGCAACAGGCTGGTTTCTGTTTGCATGAGATAAAAAACACAACTAGCAACAGTATAGTAGCTTGACAGGGGACGCACAACACTGAACACTCACTTAAAACAGCACTATACAGGCGAGATGGCGGCAGATGGGGTGGGGGGAGGGGCGGAGGACCCAGACCGATGAGGGGGGAAGAGTGGGGGAGGAGAGGAAAGAAAAAAAGTGGGAGCTGACGGAGGGAGGGGACATAGAAAAATGGGGGGCTGGGTGGACGCGAGAAGGAGTGGGAAAGGCAGTGGAGGCGAGAGCAAAAAGGACATGGGGGAGAGAAGGGAGGCAGAGAGAGGATAGGTGGGGAAAAAACAGGATGGAAGGGGGGAGAAGAAGCCCGGGAAAAGGACAGAGGAAGGGAGGAGGATGTGAGGATCAAAGTTGACAGGAAGGATAAATGGAGGGAGAGAGGACATCATCTGGGAGGGGGAGTCAATGGAAGCCACCTTGGCAAAGAAGATGAAGGTTGTAGAGGTGGAGGGTAGGGGGGGACAACGGTGAAGGCACTGCAGAGGACAGGGGTTGGAGAGGAGAGGAGAAACTAGGGAATGAGGGGGATCAAGGCGGCAGGAGGTGTAGATGATGCGGAAATGTTCGAGGAAAAGGAGCAGATGGGGGAAAGGAATCAGGTCATAGAGTATCTGCATGGGGGACAGGAGGCGTATATGGAAGGTGAGGTGGAATGAATGGTGCTTGAGGATCTGGAGGGACTTATAGAAGTTGGGAGGGGGGCGGATATCCAGGTGTGACTGACGTAACAAAGTATGGGATGGATTAAGGATTTGTAGGAGTGGAGGATGGTAGAGGGTTTCAACCCCCATGTAGGGCAAGAGAGGGGTTTGAGGAGTCGGAGGCAGTTGTGGGCTTTGGATCGGATAGAGCGAAGATGAGGGATCCAGGTGAGGTGACGGTCAGTGGTGAGGACAAGGTAAGTGAGGGTGGGCGAGAGGTGGACAGGATGGGCGCAGATGGTAAGGGAGAAATCAAGGAGCTGGAAGGAGTGAGTGGTACGACCTACGATGATCGCCTGGGTCTTGGAAGGATTGATTTTCAGGAGCCACTGGTTACACCATTCTGGAGAATGGAGGAGTTTGAGGAGTAGGAGGCAGTTGTGGGCTTTGGATTGGATAGAGCGAAGATGAGGGATCCAGGTGAGGTGACGGTCAGTGGTGAGGACAAGGTAAGTGAGGGTGGGGGAGAGGTGGACAGGATGGGCGCAGATGGTAAGGGAGAAATCAAGGAGCTGGAAGGAGCGAGTGGTACGACCTACGATGATCGCCTGGTTCTTGGAAGGATTGATTTTCAGGATCCACTGGTTACACCATTCTGGAGAAGGCGTTGGGACCGTTGAAGGGTAGGAGCGAGGGCAATGGAGGCGGTGTCATCAGCTTACTGCTGGAGATGTACTGGGAGGGGGGGGGGGGGGTGTTGGGGCATATCTGCTGTGTACAGGAGGTAGAGAGCCCTGGGACATACCCACAGAGGGGTAGAAGGTGCAGGGATCGGCGTTATGGATGGTAACATAGGAGAGGCAGCGGGAGAGGAAGGAGGCAATCAGATGGACTTATTTGACCGGCGTAGGTTTGTAAGTCATGTTGCTGCCGCCAAACACCTTATACCCTCACGGCAGAGGGCGCTCGTAGTCGGAGCCACTGAAGGCGTGGCAAAGCAGGCGCGCATCATTGGATCTGCCGCGTCCCAGTGCAACCTGTGTCACGCCTGTCGGAAACGTGCGTTTCCATTGACAACTGTGAGACGCCGGAGAGGCTGGTATCGATCTATGATACCACAGTTACAATGCCGTCGGCAAATTTCAAACTTCCTTCTTTTTTTTCTCCCTGAACTTGATTTCCTTTCCCAGGTCTCCCCTTGGTTTACTCTGCTGATTGCTCAACGTGCTAAATGTGTAAGATCAGGGAGTGGCTACAACGCTGTCTCACTCCCTTCTCAGTCACCGCTTTCCTTTCATGTCTTTCGACTCTTATAACAGCAGTCTAGTTTCTCTACTGTTTACAGATTCTAGACAACAGTGTCAAACGCTTTTTCTAAATCAGTGGTAATGACCTGGTCCCTAGCGTCCACTAGTTGGCATTCCGGCAATCGTGGTAGGTACAGACGGTAGGGATTTTTTAAAACAATATAATTAGCTTTTCATAAAATTTTGATACAAAGTATTTTGTAAGGAGTTATTATTACATGCTTTAACTCGCTGTAACTTTGCTTTATAAATTTTGCAAAGTTAAGTTGCTTCCCTACCTTATAAATTACCATTACTTTGGAAATGGAGGGAAATTGGAAAATTTTGCTACAACAAAGATACAAACGAGGGCGCTAGGTAGAAAAAAGTCGACTATCCCTGTTCTAAATCTACAAATGGTACAAGCGGCTGTTTCCCTTTCTTCATTCTATTATCTAAGCAAAATATAAGGATCAGTACAGTCTTGCGTGTTCCTTACTTCTGCAACACTCAAACTGATCTTCTCCGAGGTCGGCTTGTAAAAGTTTATCCATTTTCTGTAAACAATTCTTGTCAGTATCTTGCAACCACGACTTGTTAAATTGCTGTTACGGTAATATTCTCACCTGTCGGCACGTGCCTTCTTTAGAATGCGTATTATTACATTCTTCTTGAAGTCTGTTCGCGCGTGTAATATATCTTGCTTACAGTGTGGAATACTTTTGTCATGGGTACCTTTCCCACGTATATCACCAATTTGAGGCAATGTAGTTCACTTCAGTGGTTTCGACCTACGGCTTTCAAAGCACTGTGAAATTTTTCTTACTGTACACATTTGCCACCCCATTTTCATTTTCTTCCCCAATATAATAAGTAAATGAATAAAAATACACTGAAGAAAAAAAATCACACTACCAATGAGTTGTGCGACATAAACGAAAGCTGGTGGGCGTGTTTCTGAATCTGAAAGACGATGTCTGTTCAAATTCCTCGCCAGTCGCATGAAAATGGCATTAGCAGCGGTACTATGAGGATGCAAATCAGGTTTGCTTTAAATATACGCCGTGACGTTTGTGAGCTTTTGTTACCTTTCAGATTGGACGTGGTAAGTTGATGACAGTCAAGAATGCCTTTAAGGTGAAAAGGACGCCATTATCAACACTTCACGTAAATTTGAATGAGGTCGTGTAATAGGGATGTGAGGGCTGGATGTTCCTTCTGCGATATTGCAGAAAGACTTGGCAGAAATGTGTCCACTTTACATGATTGCTGGCAGCGGTGGCCACAGGCTCTGTACGTCCATGTGGCTCTACCGAGACGGAAGACAGTCGTGTTCGTCATATGGCTCTGGCGCATCTTAGTGCATGTGCAGCAGCAATCTGAGCAGCAGTCGGCACCACTGTGACACAACGTACTGTTACAAATCGGCTACTTCAAGGATAGCTCCGAGACTGACGCCACGTAGCGTGCATTTTACACTGACAAGGAGACGGCACGAGCGTGGGGTCAGGAATTTGTCCGAAATTTTGTGTGGTGAAAGAGGACCCCTAACACCTCACGTGGTTAAAATATTAGGACGCACTACCCGGAAAATCCGGGGAAAAATCGATCCAAAGTTTCTTAGGTGCCTTATGAGTATGAAATGTTAGTCCATTCCAAAGCCGCCGTCTGGCCTAGCTGTTTAGGGCTCGGACTCTTACGCTAGAGGTCTCGGGTTCTATTCCTGATCTGACAGTTTTCTTTTCTGCTGTTTATTTTCTTTTGTTATTCCACCAATTATTCAGAAAATTTCCCAAACCTACATTATCTTTAACAAATTAGTTATATTATTGAATAAAAATTATTTTCTTTTTGTCCAACAACACAATTCATGGCGCTGGGTTTTCCATTTTTCATTGTAAAGTATAGGAGAATCATTGGGTTTTTAATCAGAATATCAAATTCGGTGGGAAACATTCGATTTTATACATATAATAATTATAAACAAGAACCGCAGTGGTAACTATCGTAAAAACAAACAAAGCAATAATTTTTGCGACATCTTGCGCAACATATAAATGCGGATTTTTTACAATCACAGGGCGTTTGAAATAAATCTGTACAAAAATATGCCCCATTAACATTTGCGAAAATGTTCTGAGTTTCTGATAATTTTGGGCAAACCAGGCATATTGAATCATGTCTCGTAATATTAGTGACGATAACGGAATTTTTATACAGTCTTCCCGGGAATTAATTTCACGATTCTCCTGTAACAATGCGCTGCAATTTGGCAAGCAACAGAGGGAAAAAAAATACAGGAGGAAGACTCGAACCCGAGACCTCTGGCGTAAGGGTCCGACCGCTAACCATGTAGGCCAGACGGCGGCTCGGCAATGGACTAACATTTTATACTCATAAGGCACCTAAGAAACTTTGGATCGATTTTTCCCCGGATTTTCCGGGTAGTGCGTCCTAATATTTTAACCACGTGAGGTGTTAGGGGTCCTCTTTCACCACACAAAATTTCGGACAAATCCTGGACCCCACGTTCGTGCCATCTTCTTGTGAGCCCACACGACTGCCATTTGCGATTTCAGTGGCGTCAAGTGAGAGCTCGTTGGAGGACAGGGTGTGGGTCTGTCGTGTTTTCTGTTGAAGTATGGCTCTGCCTCGGTGCCAGTAATGGACGTGTTTTGGTGAGAAGGCGGTCAGTTGAGGACCTGCATCCACCCTGTTTGCGTGCTGGACTCCATGGATCCAGAAATGGAGTATGGTCTGGCGTGATGTTTCGTATGACAGCAGGAGCACTCCCGTGGTTGTCCCACGCCCCCTGACTGCCATCTGACTATTCTACCTGTTGCCATTCATGAACAGCATTCCAAGGGGTATTTTCCAAAGGATGACGTTCACTCATATACATCTATTGTAACCCAATATGCTCTACAGGGTATCGACATATTGCTTTGGCCTGCTCGATCACCGAATCTGTCCCCGATCGAGCACATACGGGACTTAATCGGACAACAACTCCGGTATCATCCACAATCGGCATTAACCGTCCCTGTATTGACCGACCAAGTGGAACAGGCATGGAACACAATCCCACAAGCTGACATCCGGTACTTGCAGAACACAGTAAATAAACGTTTTCAAGTTTGCATTCAACATTCTAGCGGGTACAACGGTTATTGCTATTGCAATATTTCACGTTTGCAATGGCTTATCTTGCGCTTACATTAACCTGTGATTCTGCAGTGTTAAATTACTTACGTATATTATCTAGACAAATGTACTCTCGAAATTTTCTTACTCTACATTAATTATTTTTTGGTGCTGTAATTTTTTCTGTCAGTGTAAAATATAAGAAAAAAAAACTGCCAGTAAAAGGCACACCTGGGGTGACGGGAGGCCAGCTGGTGGGGATTTGTTGTAGGAGGAGGGGAAGAGGGGGGGGGGAGGTGCCGCTGTGTAATTGGGAGCCGCACGCACCCCCAGCCATCCTTCAATTAGGCCAGAGGCGGGCAGCGCAGGGATAAACAGGTTACTTGTTGGCCGCGTCAGGATCCCATTACTTCTCGTTTGCTACAGGCCGGCAGATCCCTTCCAGCGGTCCATTCCTCAGCCTATACTGTGCCTTAGGGGCAGCGAGTTTTGTCCACTAACGCGATGTCTCTATTTTTCTGGGTTTATAACTTTTTGATAAGTTCATAGATTCACTGGCTATCCGCGACAGAGAGCAACGTTTATTGCATTGAAAAGGATAGACTTGCAAGCTGACTAGATTAGTTTTGATATTCAGTGAAAGTGATGTGAGCTCTTGTTTTATTCTATGTGGCATACTTCATATTTGTGCACTTGATATTTTTCAAACAGAAGTCTCCAGTAGTCGATATATTACGCCACAGGGATTCTGAGTGCAAGCTATGTGATCTTTGGTTGTCAGTAGCAGTGCCGTTGCTAGTAACTTTCAGTGAGAAGTAAGTGAGGGAGCAGGGTGCTGGTTATGCTGGTAAGCAGTCTGGAAATAACTAGCAGAACATAAAGATGCAAATGCAAAGGGTGCTACATTTTGGAAATATGTTTCGGTAAAGAGAGGTGTGAAGGTTTTCAGGTAATGTTGTCATAGCGTTTCTGGCTAATAACCAGTGTTTGTGGAGGATAATTTGGCCGGTCGGCGTGGCTGAGCGGTTCTAGGCGCTACAGTCTGTCACTGCGCGACCGCTACGGTCGCAGGTTCGAATCCTGCCTCGGTCATGGATGTGTGTGATGTCCTTAGGTTAGTTAAGTTTAACTAATTCTAAGTTCTAGGGGACTGAAGACCTCAGAAGTTAAGTCCCATAGTGCTCAGAGTTATTTGATCCATTTTTTGGAGGATATTTTCTCAGCCACAAACAAATACAGGGTATTTTCAATGATAAAAAATACATGTAATGATGATTTTATATAATTTGTAAATCATTATTTTTTATTATTTTAATGCAAACGAAACGAATGTATTCTATAAGTATGTTGTTATGTTCTAAGTAAATTTGTACGTAGTTTACCTGCAAAAGAGAATGCTTTGGTCGGATACGAGAAATTTAATCCGTGCAAATTTTGTTGAGACGAAAGCAGCAAATGAAAACAAGTTAGTTGGAGCTGAATCGTGCCTGCGTCAGAGTGCACAGAAGGAGCGTGTCCTTTAATTAGTGAAAAAAGAGGTAATTTTACGGAAAATAGGTAATTTTATTTGCTGTCATAATTGGAGGGTGTAAGGCGGAGAACAGCAACTATAGTACGGAGACAGTGGAAGCAATTTTAGTGTGCAGAGATCGATGATACGAAGAAGCAGCCAGGAAATTATCGTGGAAGCATTGTTGCAGTAAAATACTATACTTTACGATGGCATCCCAATGTTTTTTCAAAATCATGAACAGTGAAGACAGAAGAGAAAGAAGTCACACGGGACAAGATTTAAGAGCTTAAAATCCAGCAGAAGAATGACGCAGAAGTACAGTTTATCAAGACGAAGGACCAAAACATCGAAAATAGGAGAAGGGACCAATGGTCTCACAACAATCGGATATATGCTGCGCGAGCAGAGACTGTGGATGTAATAGATACAGGCGTTACTATTACCAGGAAAAGAGGAACGGCTAGAATTACATTGGCAGTACGGTATGTGTTATAAAAATGGCTGTTTGTTTATATCCGTGTCTGGGGAGACAAGCTATGAACAGAGTAACTATTGTTAAGGAAGCAAGCTCTAAATTTAACAGTGAAATATTAATAAAGGGACAACATGCTAATCAAAAATACCTTTACGTTGTCACCCATTGTTGAGCTTAAAATTTTGTCCGTATATAAAATTAGCACTTTCTATTCAGATTTCCCGTGTAAAAGAGTTGTAAAAGGTATTAACAATGAAGTTGATGAATTGAGAAAGTTCACCGAAGCAGCGACTGGAGTTATTGGAATTTTGTAATTAATTTGATGGTTTATGAGGTAGGTCGTCACCATCTTCCCGTCCTCCGGCGTCCAGGGACGCCAGAGAGTAACAGCCAGCTTGGAATGCATTGGACGAAGTAATTACATTTCTGTGGTGACAGCCGTTATTTATGTTGCATCAGTCACTGTGTACATCGGAACTGATCATTATGTACAGAAATTAATTAGGGGTAGACAACGGTAAAAAATATTAACGGTAGATGCAGTTATTCAGAATAATTGTAATAAAACAGAATATATCAAATTTTACGTTCAAACAAAAACTCTAACTCGGAGCTGAATACACGGTAGTAGCAGTTGGGTGAAGTAGGAGAATCTTGCGATCTTACAGGATAAACGTCAGTCTGTTCCAAACAATTTTTAAATCTGTAGTAAAATGAATGTGCTATGTTTGGAAATTAATTCACCGTGATATTGCATTATTATATCACTTAAAAGACAGCCTGATATACATGCATCCATACACAGTAGAAGTAATCTTGCGTTAGGTACTTAATATTACGGTTTCTGTTTACTCCTCCTTTTTACGTACGCATCGTTCAATAGAGTCAACATGTGTATGCCAGCTGAACATTCTTAACTTAACACAAGCAAATCATCTCTAATAACAGTGACGCACAATCATTCAGTTAAGACTTACAAACTGAGAAGAAAAATGTATCAATATAAAATGTTATATACATATTACTGTGATTCTGCGTCTGTACCTGTTTTATGTAAGTGGAATGTGGGAACGTACAACTTCGACCGAACAGGCCTTGGAAGGCCCAACGGTAACGACCAGCCGCCGTGTCATCCTTAGCCCACAGGCGTCACTGGATGCGGATAGGGAGGGGCATGTGGTCAGCACATCACTCTCCCGGCCGTATGACAGTTTACGAGACCGGACCCGAGACTTCTCAATCAAGTAACTCCTCAGTTTGCCTCACAAGGGCTGAGTGCACCCCGCATTGTGGGTATGTACGTGAGTGGAACTGAGTCAGCGGCCATAGGCAAGAGCAAACGTGAGGCTAGCAACACATAGGTTTCGTGCTTGCATTTGTTTAGCACTGAATTATTTTGGCGAAACGGTAGCAGGTTTGATGGTAGCATTCAATGTGTTTGTTACTGACAGTGATTGCAAGTAGTCATTCAAGCATACCTCAGTAGTATTTAAGCGTACGAAGTCAGTACTCGCGGGTTATTTAGGCAATCAGCCAACCCTCAGAATAATAAAAATTATTAACCGTTTTATATAGTCAAACCTAAGACTGACGAATAGAATTAAATAAACTTTTAAGAAGAATTTCAATAGGATTCAAGTTTGAGGTAAGATCCTCATTCTGCTCACGATAATAATCTGACGTTTCCATATCGCCATATAGGTCAAGAGACGAACTCGTAGTAACAACAGAGGTAGTAGAGACTGTAGCGCACATAATTTGTCTCCTCGCCACCTTGTAAACAACAGAATACCTTTTCAATAACAGTACCAAGCTTTCTCACTTCAGCCACTGATATTGGGACGACAATGCTATCAAAGATTCAGAGAATTCAAGTGCTTGGGAGCAATTTTCACAGAGTTTACATCAACTAATAAAAGATCAGTGCGAGGCTCCATGATGGTAATCACTTTCAGTACGGCCTCAGTCTACTAGGTCGGTCATGGAGTTTGTGCAGATGTACTGTAAATTGCTCCAACTAGTGATGCTGTGTGGTTGGGAGACTCGGAGTATCTAATAAAACCGTTAACTAGACTTTTTTTGCATTTTTGAATCAACTCATTTCGATTTGCTCTCTTGTACCAACTTCTTCATTTCAATGTCACTGTTCTGTACACATTTTTTTTCCTTGGCGATTCTACGCAGAACCTTCTCATTTGATATCTTATTAATTGTTATCATGACCCTTCAGTAACAATACATCTCAAAGGCTTATTTTCTCTTCTTCTCTAGTATTTGTACAGTCCATAATACACTCCCTTAAGATGCCTTGCTCCAGATGTATATTTTCAGAAAATTCTTTCCCAAATTGAGGCCTCTGTTTGATACCAGTTGACCTCTATTACAAGTTTCACAATTATGTATTAAGCTTGTAGTTAAAGTCATTTCTGGTGCTCCTCAATAGTTCCATCTTCCATTGTTTTGATCTAATACATAATCTGTTCTCACTATTATTCCATTCAACCGGTTTTGTAATTCTTCTTCACTTTGTGAGAGAATAGTAGTGTTACCGAAGAATCTTACCATTATTTTACTTCGATTTTGACTCACACTTTTGTAATGAACAAGGGCCCAAACACTGTGGAAGTGATGAGATACGAAAGTTCATAGTGGCCATGACATGTCACTGAAATGGACACCCACTGATGATCTGTAAAATTAGTCGACTCTGTTACCAAAGGAAAAGATCTCGAGGTAGACCAAAATAAAGATGACGAGATGAAGCGCTATAGATCGCCTTTCAAGATGACTGGGAAGAAAGAGCGAGGAGCAGATCACAATGCACCTGTAGATACACACTGTCCTCAGGCCTTGGTCTCGATATGGCATCATGATGGTGAAAGTGTTGATCAGAGTAACAGGCTACTAAATGTACTTCGAATTCATTTACATCTAAATCTGCACATTTAGATATACTACGCAAGTCACTTCATGCGGTATGGTGGGAGGTATCTTATGTACTACTGTCACTCCCCTGCCCCCCCCCCCCCCCCCCCCCCACGAATTCTGTTCCATTCGCGAATAACCTGCGGGAAGAACGATTTCTCGTAAGCCTCTGCTTGAGTTCGAATGTCTGTAATTTCAGATGAGTTTTACAGGAACGAATGCTGTTGGAATTTGAATCCTAAACCACGCTTTCGCGGTTACTAAACGATCCTGCAACTGAATGTGCTGTTCTTCTTTGTATCTTTTCTGTATCCTCCATGAATCCTTTCTGGTACGGACTCCAGGCTGACGAGCAATATCCAACTATTAGTTGAGCGAAGGTTTTGCAAGCTACCGCCGGCCTGTGTGGCAGAGCGGTTCTAGCCGCTTCAGTCTGGGACCGCGCGATCGCTACAGTCGCAGGTTCGAATCCTGCCTCGGGCGTGGATGTGTGTCATGTCCTTAGGTTAGTTAGGTTTAAGTAGTTACATTTCCTGAGCATTTTTCCAATAGACCTCAGCCCGACATATCCTTTACCTGCGGTTAGTTTTATTTGGTCGTTCCACTTTAAATCGAAAAATGGTTCTAACGGCTCTGAGCACTATGGGACTTAACGTCTATGGTCATCAGTCCCCCCCACTTTAAATCGCTCCGAACGCTTACTCCTAGGCACTTTGTGGATGTGACTGCTTCCACTGGTTGCTCTGTAAGCCTGAAATCACACAATGACGAACGCTCCGGCCTATGTATTCGCAATACGTTACATTTGTTTATACTGAGCATCAACTGCCAATCCGTACACCAAGCGTCGACACTCTGCATGTATTCCTGCACTTCGGTACAACTTTCTAGCGTTGTGACATCTCTGTATAAAAGATGAACATCTGCGAGAAGTCTCATGAGACTCACGACAATATCTTCCGAGTCAGGCATAGGCAGCCTTTGTTGAGCCGCTGGCCTACTTCACATACTGAAGCTCACGGGCTGGCTCATCACGTGAAGGGACAGCAATGTTCCTAGCATATAAGGTGAAAACGTATCCACGAATAGATAGGATATAATCAATTACAGGATTGTATGGGCAGACTATATAATCTTATTTATTGTCTGTTAGTATGTTATATAGACCTTTTCCGTGGGAGACGTATCGCAACGTACGAAAAGCCCGCTAACGGCTAAGTTCTTACGATCGCTACGCGCCTACTTAACATCCTGGCTGCCGAACCAACAGAAGGCGCTGATCATTGAACTGTCGTTTGTTTCATACAGTTATTTTGTCATATAGACGTTTTATCTTTCATAGGTAATTTATAGGTTGCTACTGGCAATGTACTATATATATTTTATTTTTGACAGTAGATTCACCAAAAAAGTTTCAAAACCTATTACCTTTATACGTACATTTCCTTTAAATAATTTTAAATGTATTGTATTCGTCTTTTATTTTATTTCATTACGATTGGTTTCTACATTAAGTATCAAAATTTAAAAGTCTGCTATATGTATTTTACCTACTACATTTTCATCATATTATTATTCTTTCGTAAATGAAGAATCTAAGTCCACAGTAGCGACATCTATGAAGCATATAGGCAAACATATTTCTGGCAGCAACTGCACTTCAGTATGTTTTGTACAGTAACACCAGTTGCAAAATGACTGTGTGGACGATGTGGCCTGTTTTACACCATATATTAGTTCTACGTGACGATGCTTTGCTGGGTATATTTATATATTTTGACGATGCCATTATGGCTTTATCACATTAGGACATGGTGTAGAACAGGTACGGTTTACCTTATTTTATCTGTACATTCCCAGTATTTATCAGAGTATATCGTGATAGGAAATACTGTATTGTTTTGAAAGATACACTGCTCACTAGTTGTATATTTTTTTATACTATAGATCTGAAGATGATCATTAATGACTGAAACCGGTTATCGTCGAAGGACTTTAAATTGTGATCAAAGACTGGAATAAAAACATTTGATAGTACCTGGATAGATGTTTGCAGCTTGTGAAAATGGATTGTTTCTGCAACACTACATAAATTAAGCCATCACTTCTTTGTTGATTTTAAAAAGATTAAAAGTCTTAATCGCTTGAATGTAGTATATATCAGTTGTGTTATACAGAAACCAGGCCGAAAAAATTCGAGCATCAGGAAGACGAATATCTGAAAATCAGTCCCGCACAGAGTACAGCGGGAACCCACGACCCTATGAATTTCTTTTGCGGGCCGGTTGAAGCCAATCGCGGGCCATATACGGCCCTAGGGGCCGCCGGCTTTCCATCCCTGCTCCACATCATTTATGTGCAGGGTGCGCCAGGAGAATTGGTCAGTATTCGGGGATACGACAGGAACTACCATTCGAACAAAAATATGTAGGAAACATGGGCTACCGTGAAACTCATCTCATCTAATGAACCATTGCTCATAGCTTTCAAGGTGTGTATTTTAGAGCCCATGTTTACTAGACGATTTTTTCTTGTTTTGGTCCATACTACATCCTCCCAAAATGTGGAAAGCAAAGAGCTTGCAGTAAAAGAGATTTGTTTCACATTAGCGAATATGAAGAAGCGCTCGTAGCTCTTAAATTATGCATTTGAGGGCGCCAGTTTTGCTTCGAATGATCACTCCCGTGATAGCCCTGAATATTGACCATTGCTTCTGTGACGCTCAGTGTATTATGATAGGTAATGGGACGAATCACTTGGGGTACGCCTGAAGATTTATCTCTGTTATGTCCGTTTGCTAGGAGCTCTTGAATCCAATCATACAACTTATCTGATATTCCGCACACTCGTATCTTGTTTGCTAGAGGGCGGCGTGGAACTGTACCGAATGCCTTCTGGAAGGCGAGGTCCGCAGCTCTGCTTCCAGAGTGTCGTGGGCTGTGTTTCACACGATAATGTTCTTCGGAATCCACGTAGATTACGAGGACATTTTCGGTTGAAACGTCCCCTTAGAAAAATTTATGAATGTCTGTGCTGATAAACCTCTTACGTTATTTGATTTTCAAACAGCTGAGCAGAACTGAACGTACTCAGACATTTCTCTCTTTACTTATTCTGATCAACACTAAACTGACACACAATATTTTTAGCACAACGTAGTCTGACTTTCAATAATCTCTACAAAAGAATGGCCCTGACTAACAACAACCAAAACCTTTCATGAATCACTTACCTCACAAAAGTCTTCGTTACTCGAACTACTGCAATACAGCGAGCGCCAATACTGCCAGCTAAATAAAAGATTCTAACTACTGAAGGCACTAACTACTGATAGGCACACTTAGCAAATGAAAGTTTTTGATAGAGAACAAACAATGTATTTACCTTAATAGTGTTCAAAAGTCGCAATATATGTATATCAGTTCATGACATCCAGTCTTACAAATTTACTCTTTCTGGCGGACACACGTCCAGATCATCCGCTCTCGAAACTCCGCCATCTCACTCCCCACATCCACCACTTCTGACGGCTCACCTCCAACTGCGCAACGCTACGCGCTGTTCACATCCAACTGCGCAACACTACAATAGCGAATATTACAACAATGCCAACCAGCCAGAGACTGCACACAGCACAGTCAGTGATTTTCATACAGAGCGCTACGTGGCGTTACGCACATAAAACCTAAACAGCCTACTTACACGGTCTTCGCTAAAGTCACAATACGCGAGCGTGAAACACGTTCCAAAGTTCTGCAACTGACCGACGACAGTGATATATTGTATTTAAAACTCCAAGCAAACTATCAAGAAATTTCTAAACGACTGAAGCGATACTTTCCTGATAAGATTTATCCTATGAGCTTAATGAAAACACCAATACGTCTTGTCTCATTCTATGGCAATGATCTCCCTCTCCTTTATCCGCACAAAAGTACAAATGAAATGAATAAACAATACACAGCGGGTGTGATTGTTTGCACAATTGCTCCGTATCGCGGCGCACTGCCTTTCGCCCGCCTCACTCCGGCGTACCGGGGGGAGTTTAAATAAACTCGCGTCCGAGTTTATCTGCACAGAGCCGCCGCACAAACAGCAGACGACCGCCCGTTAATCCTATTAGCAGCGAGTTGTTGCTCCACGGCCACGGCATTGCCTCCCCCACCCGCCCCCAAACCACCCCCCTCCCCTCCCCAAAGCACACCCCACACTACTGGACGGCATCGGCAGTCCTTACGCGACTTGCAACCCCTGGACGGCCGCGGAGCCTATTTATGCGGTTATTGCTTTGCCGATAGCGGTCGTTTCCGTTACAATATCCGCCGATTCCTGGTTTCTTCTGTGTTAACACTCGAGGGCTTTATTCTCCGCTTTTATAACAGCTACTGCTCTCTCGATCATCGGAGATAGATGGATAACAATGCAGGCGTAATACGTGCATTGGGGAAACTGCACATGTGAGAACCGCTACTTTGTTACTACTGTTAGCTACAAATATCCTTTGTTCAGAGGGCGCCAGCGACACCTCTTGACACTAGGACTGATAATGGTTAAGGGTTACAAAAAATTATTTACTACGATACCGCTCGTAAACGCAGGTAGGTACCTTTTTTTTTACGCGAACATGACTCTTTTTCGAGAGTATCCCAGTGACTTTACCAATAACTAGCTCGAAGAATAGTGCAGGGTACCCTAAAATGCACCACCATACTTTAAGCCACTGAGTACTGTTATCAAAGCGTGTACCGGACATATGAATCATCCATCAGGAGATAGCCAAAACCGGACATTGAGTAAACGAATATAGTTCTCTTAACCTTAAACACTAAAAGAGGGAGAGAGGGATGTGACATTGTTACTGAACCACATTAAATTTTACTACTCCATATTTTATTCTAAGGAACTCATGATTTATAGTTTATGTTTGCAAAAACAGACATAATGTCTGATGGGATAACAGCAGCCAGTGATTTTATAATGTTACTTATAATCCGTCTTGATTGCAATTTTTTTTTATTCATATAACCGGTTTCGGTTCATTCAGAACCATCTTCAGATCTGATATTTCAGTTACAGGAGTAACCCGTCCAAATCCAGCAACTTTCACATGCTGCGTCACGCCATATGAATAAAAAATTTGCAATCGAGACGGATTATAAGTAACATTATTTGTAGTTTATGTGCTAGTTATTTACAATTATAAGGTCTCCACTGTTATGTCACATAAAATATAAGAAAAAAATGTCCTGTTTCAAGCCCTTTGCTGACAATACTAGAGTGGCGGGAACCTCGAATTGGTAGCACTTGCAATCATATATCTCACGATGGTTTAGTAACCTGTGGTTAAACCATGTCTTATGGAATAGTTTACCAGGACAAAAAACGCTGATTGTTTGATTGAATAACACCTAGTCCTCGGTGGCTATCATCTGTAAACGACTCGTCAAGGTGTTAAATATTCTACGATGGTACTTCGAAAACTGAGTTACACATTATTATAACAGGTCAAGTAATTCTACAGGAATCGCCAAAGGGTCTACACTGGACGTAAATGACACTGTTTGCAACGTAGCACAGTAGAGTAGTGAAAGTCGAGACGAACAATTTCAGCCCTCAGGGGCTCAGCATTCGTTTTCTGGGTACGGGCTTGGTAACTCCGGGGTTCCTGAGCTGGGACTGGTCAGCGTCGCCAGTCGTCCGTCACGGTAAGCTCCGGACTTGCTTCAGCGACGACCATGCGGCGCGACGGTGGGGCGTTGCATGTCACAGGGAACGGTGATCTTGGCTTGACCGTACAGACCGAGAGGATGGTAGAATCCTCTTTAAAAAGCCCTCAATCTCAACGCGAGATGCTTGGCTGTTGAGGTGGAACAGTCGCTAGCGGGCAACCTCTGGGGAATCTGCCGCATTTCAGTTGTATAAGGCTTACTAAACCACGCAGGTCTCTGTGTCAGTGGACCCTTATTTATCTATCTGCTCGTGGGACCAAAATGGATCGTCGTTAATTTTCTTTTCCTCTTTCCAACGGAAAGGATGGGCCGCTGGAAGGTACTAACGCCCCAGCTCTGGTAGTTAGCCCTCCAGACGCGAGTCTGAGGCAGTAGATAGCAGTAAAGAGTAAGAGAAAACAGGATAGTAAGCAGAATGTGTTTTTAGTAATAAAAAGGAAAGAAGGAAGTTTGGAGGAAGTCTCACCTTTCTACATCTAGAAGGGCTTAGCAGGAATTGTGGGGATTCTAAAGTCTGTAAAGCAGTTGCGAAATTGGACGCTATTGCTTGAAACATACAGTTCCCAACAAGTTGCTACCTGCAGAGTTCTAAGTAAACGACTGGGCGAATATGCCATCGATACAGAGTTCCACAGCAGTTTGAACTTCTGCAAAGGTGTCGTCTGATGTAGGGACCTAGTTGACATGCCAATGGAAGAACTGAAGAGTGAATGGGGTCCGGAGGGAATTGTGGATGTTCAGAACGTTATGAAAAGAATGGTTAGAAACCTAGTAAAATCTGATTGCTTCATGCTTATCTACAACTCTCCCAAACTCCAGAGCACGTCAAGGATGGCTTTCTTCACCTAAATGTACGGCCGTATGTCCCAAACCCAATGCGCTGTTTTAAATGCCAGCGTTTTGGGTATACGACCCTAGGGTGTGAAGGAGAAACGACATGTGGCAAATGCGGTAAGGCCGCTTATAAAGGAATTGGTTGCTCGTCTCCAGCCAAATATACCAGTTGCTCTGGAAACCACCCTGTTTGGAGTAGCGATTGCAGAATATTTCTAGAGGGACGCAAAGTACAGAACAAAATAAAAACAACCTAGCGTATCATCTATGGTGAGGCCAAAAAGATCTAAAAGTCCATGCAGCCTCCCACATTAGCTACATATGTACAGAAGCCCAGCACAGCCACTACCACTCCTACTCCAGCTCCAGCAAAACCTATAAAACAGCGAAAAGCTACTGTAAAGCAGCAATTGCAGGTAAAATCAAGTGATAAACCGTCCGACCACGTCGATGTAATTCTACCTGACTCTTTCCCAGAGCTAATGGAGAGTGAGGTATGTGTCGGGCAATCATCTTGCCCCATGATAAATGCCTCTCATGCTTCAGTGGAACTTGCAGGGATTCAGAACGTATGTGGAAGAACTTTATCTACTACCTCAGGTAGACTACTATGACTGTGTCTCCAGGAGACTAACTACCGTCAATTATACACCCCTGAGCTCCGGAGCTACGTACTCTACATAAAGGACGACCTGAGTTGAGAGAGAGCTAGAGGAGAAGCAGGTATTATCGTCAGTTCCGACTGTCACTAGTCGCCTCTGTGCGTTACAACGAATTTACAAGCAGTTGCCGAATCAGCGCACATTCGTCATCCACTGACAATATGTTTCCTTTGGGTGCCGCCTCATGATGCACTTGACGAAGAGGCTCTAAACGACCTTCTTACACAGCTCCCCCACCCCTTCATCTTCTGTGGTGATCTTAACGCGCACAGTGTGGTTTGGGGCTCTGCAACTACCTGTCTCAAGGGTAGAGCAATTGAGAGGCTTCTCTTGTCATCGTGTGCGTATTTGCTAAATACCGGACAGAGCACGCACTTCTGCACTGCAACTTGGTCGTTCCCTGCCATCGATCTCTCGCTTCGCTCTGCAGCCCTTCATCAAATGTCTCAATGGCAAGCCAGATAGAGTTGAACCTAAAAGGAAACTGCCGTGATGGTTGCTCAGTAGAGAAAACCAACCCCGTTTGAACATCATGTCAATGTTGCTGAATGACGAATGAATGGATAATATTACCAACATGATCCACTGCGCCGCTGAAGCATCCATTCCACAGTCCACAGGACAGCTGAAGAGGCAGCCTGTCCCTTAGTGGAGTGACGAAAGCCACTCTACAAGCAGAACTATGCGTGATGCGTAGGTTCAAGTGCCGACCAACTGCAGAGAATCTTGCAGCCTTTCAGGTGGCGAGGGCGAAATGTCGCCGGATTATTCGAGAGAGAAGAAAGCGGTAGTGGTAACAGTTTCCTGAACACCATTAATCGTTCTAAGAAGAGCTCTGTCGTATGAGAGACCATCAGGAGAATTTCTTTGGGAGGAGGAACGGCACTTTCCAAACCAATCCGCGAGTCATTGTCAGACGATGGCGGCATATTTTGACACAGTTACTGCAACTGTCAGTCAGGATCCATGTTTCCAGCACCATACAGCGGTTGCTGAGAGGAGCAATTTCGACTTCCTGTCCACCTCTGATGAAGATTACAACTGCCCATTTTCCGTGTGGGAGCTGGATTCTGCATTGTTTGCGGCTCGTGACACATCCTCTGGTCACGACAAAACCATCACAGTACGCTGCGGCACCTCACAAGGCGAAACAAAACTATCCTCCTCGCGCCTTTTTAATTCCATTTGGCCGTCAGATCACTTCCCCGGCTCGTGGCGTGAGGCTATATTGAGTCCTCTTTTCAAACCTGGGAAAGTCTTTACATGCTGAAGTAGTTACCGTAGTGTTGCCCGCACTAGCTGCACGGGATAGACCTAGGAGCAAATGGTCAATCGTCGCCTTGTCTGGATCTTAGAATCCAGGAACTCCTTAATTGCTTTCAGCTTCGGTCCCAGAGGAATCTCTCCGCCTTTGATAACCTGGCCCTCCTCGAGGCGGCTGTACACAACGGTCTTCCCTGCTGAAGTCGACTAAATACCTAGGATTTACCATTACGAATGCTAAAGTTGGCCGGTCGGGGTGACCGAGCGGTTGTGACGCTACAGTCTGGAACCGCGCGACCGCTACGGTCGCAGGTTCGAATCCTGCCTCGGTCATGGATGTGTGTGATGTCCTTAGGTTAGTTAGGTTTAAGTAGTTCTAAGTTCTAGGGGACTGATGACCTCAGATGTTAAGTCCCATAGTGCTCAGAGGCATTTGAACCATTTTTTGCTAGAGTTGGAACGATCACGTAGGTCACGTAGTGGGAAATGCAAACCAAATACTACGTTTTATTGGCACAACAGTTAAGAATATGCTACAGGTCTACTAAAAAGACTGACTACACTACACTTCCGGAATGACACTTGTTCGTTCTCTGCTAGAGTATTGCTGTGCTGGAGGTGTTCTTATAGATAGTATTGAGGGAGGGCATCGAAAATGTTCAAAGAAGGGCAGCTCGGTTTGTATTATCGTGGAACAGGGGAGAGAGTGTCGCGGATATGATAAGCGAGTTGGGATGGCAATAATTAAAACAAAGCTGTTTTAATGATCTGCAAGATTCTTTCACGAAATTTCTATCACTAACTTTGTCCTCTGAATGCGAAAATATTTGTGACACAAAACTATACAGTGAGAAATGCTCATCATAATAAAATAAATCAGAGCTCGGAAGGAAAGAAAAAAGTATTAATTTTTCCCACTTTCTATTGATGAGTGGAAAGGTAGGGAAATAGTCCGAAGACTGTTCGAAGAACCCTTCGCCAGGCACTTAAATGTGAACTGCAAGTTAGTCATATAGATGCAGATGAAGCAGAAATATCACCTCGCAGTTTTATCAAAAGATACGTTACAAAATTATAGGTTGACTGTAATTCATTGTGTGAAACTGCAAATAGAAACTCCCAAGTCCATTATTATGTAATGGGCCGATCTGAGCTCTGAGAGAGAGACGCTCGATTTCCATCGGCAGAGGAAGGCGGCCTCGGTGAATACCCAGGAGCAGCGGGTGATGCCTGCCAAGTAGGCACTCCTGGCAGGTGGAGGGCCGTGTTTACAGGCCGAAGCGCGCCAGGCGTGCGGCAGGCCACGGCGGCCCGCGTTCCGCGGACAGGAGAGGCGTCGGCGGAGGGGGAGGGGGTGTGGCCGCAATCGATGCAGCCCGGACTCCAACCACGCCCTGCCCTCCCCCAGCCCGCGCGGCCGCAGCCGGGAGCGGCCCTGCACGCGAGGCGTCCTCTTTGGTAGTCCCCCCTACTCCCGCAAGAAAGCTGTCACGCTCACAGCATGAATACTGGTAATGCCAAACTTTCTTCCTTGCGCTGCTTCCATCTAGTCCAGTCGTTCCGAACCTGAACGTTGTTAGACTGTCGATTTCGGTACACAATGACTTCACTCATACACCTTGCGAGCTAACATCACAAAGATGTTCGGGCTCACATGCGGTTCCACTTCATCGAAATGTCTTGGCTCAAACTCGTCTAGCGGTTAAACCCCACGTTCCGCATTACATTCCCTAAATTAGACACTTGTGACCCTTTGCTTAAATTGTCTGGCTAATGGCAAGTTTGCGAAATTGTACCAAACGTACAACGTTAATATAACATATAACAACAGTAATAATAATATCGCGAGCTAAATTAACGACGCATAACCGTTGTAGGACACACAGTTGCGATTTGGTTAGAATAATGTTTATTCAGAAAGCAAACTAATAGCGAATGTGGTCGTATTAAGAATTGCTATTACACTCGAGCGCATATCCATTTGACACAGTTCGATCATTCACAGTCTCATCGCGAATTAAAAGTCCAATACTCCACTTCGTTAACTACGCGAAAAGTTAAGAGTTCACACCAGGCGCGCGGCTGCTCACCGCTCAGAGACTTAAGTTCCGCGATGCCACACTACGCGAAATTTTCTAAGTCGTTTCACTTCCTAGCTACCTAAAGACCGGCCGTCCGCTTTCGCGCCTCCACCAGCACTGCCTCTGTCCGTCCCCGGCTGCGTTTCCAGAGCGCCGAACACCCTCGTTCAGTTGACTTTTGCAGTTCCCTTTCCCGAAGCCGTCCATCTGATTGTCTAAAGCTTATTCTACATTCTCGACCACTTTCACATTCTAAATAAAGTAACAGTAATTTCTATTACACAATAAACGTTAAATTCAACAATACAATTTCCTTCTTAACTATGAATACCACGGTCAGTAGCCTTGCACGAATGTGCTTTCCGATAAATAAATAACAAACAAAAGTAACTATCATGCACTAAACTTTACAACAAATATTCTATTTCCCAATGATTCAATAAGGTATCATGCTGTCACCGTTCAATGTGTTTTGTGTGGAGGAAATGATGATCCGATGCTTAACTGAAAATACTGATAATTTAAATTTACTACATCTTTTAAACAAATAAAGTTACAGAGTGGATATTTACAACATTTGTCATTTTAATGATGCGTTACTATATGAAATGTCGATCGTTAACATCGACCAAAGCGTTCAGATTTTAGCATTCAGGTTTTTGTTACAAAACTTGTTAATTTCACTTTAACAATAATTCCTAAACTATTAAAGATATGATCAATATTCAAATTTTATTGGGCTCACCATGAAAATTTGTGGAGGATGGTAGATTAAAATTACTGTGGCTTCATTCCCTGCATTACTTCAGAATTAAATAGTTTTCATAAATGTTTCCCTTTATGGCTGATCTTAGGTCCGCCATATTTAACACTGCTACATCTTCCTGCCCACAAACAGCTTCTATGGGGTTTCCTATGCTGTAAGTTCTCCTCTGTCTCACTCACACAATATAGCACTTAGGCCTCATTCAGAACAATGTACGCCTGTGAATTTCCCCATCTCCTGGCGAATCTGCGCTCTTTGTGGCACACGGTCCTGCACGACAGGGTCCGTTTCACAATTGCTGAAGGCTGACTCTTTCGGCCATATGCTTAAATGAGAGCGAAATGCTCGTTAACTCACAGCCTCAGGAAAATGAAATGAAATGATTGTGTGGCATTGATGGGCCCTATCCAGGGAAGATAGGCCGCCAAGTTGTAGGTCTTATTTCAGGTGACGCCACACTGCGTGACTTGGGAGGATGAGGAGCACACAACAACAGCCAGTCCACAAGCGGAAAGAATCTCCAACCTGCCTAGGAGTAGAAGCCGGGCCTGCTGCTTGGTAACCAAACACGTTACCACTCAGCTAAGCAGACCTCAGGAAAAGGAAACCAAATACAAATGTTGGACAATCTACATCTCGTAAGCTCTAAATTGTGAAATAATGAAAAGGCACTAATTTCTCATGCCCTATATGATCAAAAGTATCCGAAAAAACTGGTCACTAGATGGCTCGAGAGATGGACCGTCAGGGTCAACAGTGAAGTATGGATGGTTCAAATAGCTCCGAGCACTATGGGACTTAACAGCTGTGGTCATCAGTCCCCTAGAACTTAGAACTACTTAAACCTAACTAACCTAATGACATCCATGCCCGAGGCAGGATTCGAAGCTGCGACCGTAGCAGTCGCGCGGTTCCGGACTGCGCGCCTAGAACCGCGAGACCACCGCGGCCGGCGAAGTATGGATGAGGTGGTGTTGGAGTATGGGGCTCTTCTTCGTGGTTACGGTGTGCGCCCCTGTTGTGCGTCAGGAAACGCTAAATGCAAAAGGTTACGAATAAATCTTACAGCTGTGTCCTGCAACCAGTAGATGAACAGTTCAGAGACCGTCTGTATCGGGATGACAGTGCACCCTGTGAGCCAATGGTTTGTGGACAGTAACATTCCTGGAATGTACTTGTCTGTCCAAAGCTCCGACATAAACCCAATGAAATTACTTTGGGGCGAGTTGGAACGTCGACTTCGCGCCAGATCCCAGCACCCGACATCACCACCTTCTCTGGTTGCAACTCTTGAGGAAGAATGGGCTCCCATCCCTCCACAGGCATTCTGACACGTCACTGAAAGTGTCCCCAGTAGAGCTCAAGTCGTCATAAAGGCGAAAGGTTAATGTTCAGTAATAGGTGTCCGGATACTTTTGATCAGACAGTGTACATAGAAAACATTGTCTTAACAGTGTGATGAAACAAGCCTTATTAGCCGGCCCGTGTGGCCGAGCGGTTCTAGGCGCTACACTCTGGAACCGCGCGACCACTACGTTCGCAGGTTCGAATCCTGCCTCGGGCATGGATGTGTGTGATGTCCTTAGGTTAATTAGGTTTAAGTAGTTCTAAGTTCTAGGGGACTGATGACCTCAGATGTTAAGTCCCATAGTGCTCAGAGCCATTTGAACCATTTTGAACCAAGCCTTATTGAAGCAGGATAAGCCCTATATTTCGGTTCTACTAATAATCAAAGGGGTATCAGCAAAACATATTGAAATAAATTAGCTTAGTATCATAGAGCAGGTATAATGATTAGCAAACCAGGCCAAAGTGCTGGTTGGGTCAAAATTTGAACGGTAAACTGGTCTGCAGCTACGATACAATGAACATTTTGGTGACGAAAACGTGTCACATGTTGCTCCTGTGCACAAATCTCACAAAAATGTTTGTACAATTAAGTAAAGAACGTACCATGAGGCAAAAATGTGTTCTGCCTTTAAAATGTGTTACAAGATTTTACATTGATTAAAAGTCATAGATCCAAAAAGTAAGAGAAATTATTTTTTTATGTTGGCTTGACATCTTTTTATTATTTTTTATTATTTTTATGTAATTTTGTTAGCTCCTTAAACTTGATATGTGGATAAATTATTACTGTTATCTAAAGTTGCCGCCGCAGTTTTTCGGCATCACATTTTACTACTCAGTCATTTTCTTTCTGATAATTTAATACAAATTAATTTCATTTACGTTTGTATTATTAACATTTTTTCATTCTTATTCGATACTTTGCAATATAAATTCCCCTACTTTGGAAACCTGTAGTCTGTGAGATATTCCTCACTGATACGAGACATATAAGATATGGCATCGAATTACTACGCTCTTTACTTTTTTAAAGGTATGGTAAACACGTTTACGCGTGGTTTCGAAGGAAACAGAATAACTTGATTAACACAGGACGTTAAAATTTAACAGAATACCTCATCTGTCAGGTTTGACTCTCATATGGAACCATGGTGCAGCCCGGATCGCTGGAGTGACAGATTGATTAAGCAGAGTGCACTGTGGCTATTGTGTGGCTGCCCAGGCACAAACTAATTGGGTTATTTCAAACTCGCTTGGGCTGAATATCTCGGTATTGTTAAAATATCCGCATTTCCCGTGGACTTAAGGTGGATATGTCCAGTTAACGCAAAAACATTTGTAAATGAATGTGAGATATTGTAAATCTGAAGTACGGATAGAAAATATTTTATGTTGACTGCTCCACACACAACTACATACCGAGGTTCTTCTCGTCGCATCTAGATGCATATCCTGCAAGGCACCTTACGTTTCTGACGTACAGTATTTTGGACCATCTTTCACATTCTTGTTCTATTCGTAAGTAGAGCGAGGGAGAACTACCGTGCTTACGTATGATCCCTGATTTCTCTTGTCTTGGTGATCCTTGCACGAGTTGTATGATGGAGGCAGTAAAATTGTGTGCAGTCGGTTTTTCAGTTGTCAATTCTCATTCACTTTATGCCTTTGATCCGCCTTGATATTGGTTTGCCATGGTTTCTGGAAGAATATACAGGCGGACACCAGCGTGGTTTCTTCAACCGGGCTACCTTCATAGAGATCAAATGACGCTTCTCTAGAGACTGTAATGTTGACCATGTAGTAAACCATCAACTTGAGTGGATGTCTTGTAACGTCCGCCCAGACCAAGCGCAACGAACTGTATCGAACAAAATAAATTAAAAACAAGGATGGACATGGCGTCTGCCATGTAAGCAGGAGATTCCGGGTTCGAGCCCCGATCGGGACACACATTTTCACCTGTCCCCGTCGACATATATCAACGCCTGTATGCAGCTAAGCGCAGTGATTTATTTGTAATTTCATTTGCTGTTGGGTTGTTTTGGGGGAGGAGACCAGACAGCTGAGTCATCGGTCTCATCTCATTAGGGAAGGACGGGAAAGGAAGTCGGTCGTGCCAATTGAAAGGAACCATCACCATAATTTGCCCGGAGCGATTTAGGGAAATCACGGAAAACCTAAATCAGGATGGCCGGACGCGGGATTGAACCGTCGTCCTCCCGAATGCGAGTCCAGTGTGCTAACCACTGCGCCACCTTACTTGGCCATTTTCTGTGACACCACTTTTACGAGAGCAATTCGGCTGCGACTCTCTCGACCTTAAAGACGATTTATCGTCATTGATTAAAATTGCTCTTCCCAGTGCCTGAGAGATTTTGTTGGTATCTCCTGTCTCGTAGCTCTCGCAGCCATAAAGCGCTAGTGCTTGTAACCTTGTTTTTCGGGCGCGGTGCGGTGCGATGAGACGGGACGTGTTAAGGGCAAAGAGCGCCGCCGAGGCGGCATGAATATTTGACGCCGACTACTTGCTGGCATTGCGCTGCGCCGTGCTGTGCACCCCCGGCTGTTCCAGGCCCGCCTCCGCGCCGGGACCAACAAAGGCACTCCCAGGGCACAGGCGGTGTTTTCCGTACCGGACAATTTCGCATTACTGACTCTGACTTTCGTGCATTTGGGTATCCAGATGTTCTAAATCTTTAATTCGTTTGGCTTCTTCTGTCCATGTATGGGAAGGTTGGGTAGTATTGGACAGCGGATTGTTTGGGACAAGAAGTGTTTGTTGCGTCACTGCAGTGTAAGCTATGAAGGAACGAGACCGCTTGCACTATTTCAGATCATAACAAGAGTGCTTTCCAGAGTCGCAGCAAGCTGCCTGTTCCTAGTGAGAGCCGCGCGGGGTAGCCGCGTGGTCTCAGGCTCCTTGCCACGATTTGCGCGCGGCTCTCCCCGTCGGAGGTTCGAGTTCTCGCTCGGGAATGTGTGTGTGTGTGTGTGTGTGTGTGTGTGTGTGTGTGTGTGTGTGTGTGTGTGTGTGTGTGTTGTCCTTGGCGTAAGTTAGTTTATGTTAGGTTAAGGAGTGTGTAAGCCGAGGGACCGATCACCGCAGCAGCCTGGCCCCATAGGAACTTACCACTGTAATGTCAATGTTCCTGGTTAGTTTTTCGGTTCACGAACTTGAGTGTTGTGTTCCGTTTCCTAGTAAGTAATATTCATTTAGACTGTACCGTCAGATACAACTGACATTCTTCTGCATTTTGTGAGCTGTGGAGATGTGTAGA